>NW_026527178.1:0-193859 GCF_022682495.2 Desmodus rotundus | reverse complement strand
GACGAAGAAGCGAAAAGTACCACATGGGCCTACCAGGGCATTCCTTCCACTCTGAGATGACAGCAGTGAAGACTTTGCGCTCCAATGCATCATTCAGGAATTATATGAAGTCGTGCCAAAAGTGTTTTCCACAAAAGCCATGCACACTAGTTGACGTGTTATCAATGTTCTCATTTCAGTAGGAGATGAAAGCAGTGGTGTCTCACACAGTACCTACTCTTGTCAGCATCCTGTCGAAACACCTGGCTGCAATATAGGATCTCTGGCTCGTGTCATAGCCCAAGAGCTACCGAAATGATTTCTCGTCAGCAGAGGAGGGAATGCTAGCATAGCACTTTGTGATCCTTGAAGGGGAATGAGCTCCTACAGTAGAGGTTTCTCCTACGTACTTTTTCCATCCGAAAAGCGTAGTCCCAAGAAGGAGAGAAGCAAGAGCCTACTACCGCACTTTGACCATACAGTGTTGTCAACGTAGCAATGCGCGTGCAGCTAGCAGTCCACCTTACTCTATTCGAGTGAATTTCTCTCACACAGCACAGGAGTGAACGGTTTGAAAGCTGCCAAGTCCACGGCAATGAACATGTTCCTGAGAAGTGGCTTGAAGCGTGAACGCCGCACTAGATCAATATGTTCATATCAGTTGAATTGGAAATGAGCGGCTTGCACCATATCACATAACCTCTTCAGAGCCTATGATCCGCTTTCTTGCTCTCTTATCATTTACCTTGCTGTGTTGGAGTGCAACGATCTACAGAATGACTTTGTCGTCATCAACGGACTCAAGGAAACTACAGGACAATGAGAGCTATGAAATGCACTATCGTCTACGACACACTTTCCTCGACCTGCGGCCGTCATCCACCTTTATGCCTAGCCATAAACCTACATGTAACAGTAACCCAAACAATATTCCTAAGCCTATCATTAACCCTAACCCTAACCCTAACCCTAACCCTAACCCTATCCCTAACCCTAACCCTAACCCTAACCCTATCCCTAACCTTAACCCTAACCCTAACCCTATCCCTAACCCTAATTATAAAGCTAATCCTAACCATAACGGTAGTGCTCGCCCTAACCCTAACTCTATCTTGAAAGAGAAGTCGTCTCATATACAAGAGCTGTGGGTTGTGCCCTAACCAAAATGCTACTGAAATCAGTTTCCATCCGTAGTGAATGAACTGGAGCATAGCAGTAGCTGAACTTTGCAGGACAATGAGCTGCGAGTGTGGGGTTTTCGTCCCTCTATTTTTTCCTTCAACAAATCAGAGTCCGAAGATTTCCTGCAGGTACTGACTACTATGTCTTGTGGACAAAACTGTTTCTCGAACGTAGATATGCACATGAAGCTCACAGTCCACTGACTCTATTCGACTGAATTTCCTTCTGAGAGAACAGCCAGGAATTCATGGAAAGCTTCCAAACAACTAGGCAATCAGGATGTTTCACACAAGTGCCTTAGTAGCAAAGTTCATCTCCAGTGGGTAACACTAGGTCAATGGACTCGTTTCAGTAGAGTGCGAAATGTATGGGGTGCCGATATGACCGACCGATTTAGAACGTCATTTCCATTGGTTTTCTGTTTGATCACCTAGGCGGTAACTTTGCTAGCCAAAGAGTTCCGTAATCACATTCCCCCAAACAAATGAGAGAACCCTAGTGGGCACAGGACTATGCCAACTATGAAGCCCAGTAAGCTTGGCTACCACTGTTTTCGCCAAATTATGCATTCCGGGAGGGAAGCATATGCGGGCGTTGGAAGGCCGCTAGGCCATGCTACGTGACGTGGACTCCAAGTCTCTGAAGATCTCAGGGAATGCGAATCTCAAGTAGCCTGTGGGGCTCCCAGTGGAAGACACTACACTCGTGAAGATTTGTTTTCTCCTCAAAATCACTCGGGAATAAACCTATTTCGTCGGAAGCGGGTTTTTTTCCCAAAGCCGTCTCAGTGTTGAACGTCTTCTCAATGTTCTCCTTTCAGGACTAGATGTAATGGGGGAAGAAGAGTGTAGCCTAAGAAATGCGTGGAGACTATACTTCGTCCCTTGGACTCCTCCCGTTGGTGAAGCAGTAAGGGACGAAGAAGCGAAAAGTACCACATGGGCCTACCAGGGCATTCCTTCCACTCTGAGATGACAGCAGTGAAGACTTTGCGCTCCAATGCATCATTCAGGAATTATATGAAGTCGTGCCAAAAGTGTTTTCCACAAAAGCCATGCACACTAGTTGACGTGTTATCAATGTTCTCATTTCAGTAGGAGATGAAAGCAGTGGTGTCTCACACAGTACGTACTCTTGTCAGCATCCTGTCGAAACACCTGGCTGCAATATAGGATCTCTGGCTCGTGTCATAGCCCAAGAGCTACCGAAATGATTTCTCGTCAGCAGAGGAGGGGAATGCTAGCATAGCACTTTGTGATCCTTGAAGGGGAATGAGCTCCTACAGTAGAGGTTTCTCCTACGTACTTTTTCCATCCGAAAAAGCGTAGTCCCAAGAAGGAGAGAAGCAAGAGCCTACTACCGCACTTTGACCATACAGTGTTGTCAACGTAGCAATGCGCGTGCAGCTAGCAGTCCACCTTACTCTATTCGAGTGAATTTCTCTCACACAGCACAGGAGTGAACGGTTTGAAAGCTGCCAAGTCCACGGCAATGAACATGTTCCTGAGAAGTGGCTTGAAGCGTGAACGCCGCACTAGATCAATATGTTCATATCAGTTGAATTGGAAATGAGCGGCTTGCACCATATCACATAACCTCTTCAGAGCCTATGATCCGCTTTCTTGCTCTCTTATCATTTACCTTGCTGTGTTGGAGTGCAACGATCTACAGAATGACTTTGTCGTCATCAACGGACTCAAGGAAACTACAGGACAATGAGAGCTATGAAATGCACTATCGTCTACGACACACTTTCCTCGACCTGCGGCCGTCATCCACCTTTATGCCTAGCCATAAACCTACATGTAACAGTAACCCAAACAATATTCCTAAGCCTATCATTAACCCTAACCCTAACCCTAACCCTAACCCTAACCCTATCCCTAACCCTAACCCTAACCCTAACCCTATCCCTAACCTTAACCCTAACCCTAACCCTATCCCTAACCCTAATTATAAAGCTAATCCTAACCATAACGGTAGTGCTCGCCCTAACCCTAACTCTATCTTGAAAGAGAAGTCGTCTCATATACAAGAGCTGTGGGTTGTGCCCTAACCAAAATGCTACTGAAATCAGTTTCCATCCGTAGTGAATGAACTGGAGCATAGCAGTAGCTGAACTTTGCAGGACAATGAGCTGCGAGTGTGGGGTTTTCGTCCCTCTATTTTTTCCTTCAACAAATCAGAGTCCGAAGATTTCCTGCAGGTACTGACTACTATGTCTTGTGGACAAAACTGTTTCTCGAACGTAGATATGCACATGAAGCTCACAGTCCACTGACTCTATTCGACTGAATTTCCTTCTGAGAGAACAGCCAGGAATTCATGGAAAGCTTCCAAACAACTAGGCAATCAGGATGTTTCACACAAGTGCCTTAGTAGCAAAGTTCATCTCCAGTGGGTAACACTAGGTCAATGGACTCGTTTCAGTAGAGTGCGAAATGTATGGGGTGCCGATATGACCGACCGATTTAGAACGTCATTTCCATTGGTTTTCTGTTTGATCACCTAGGCGGTAAACTTTGCTAGCCAAAGAGTTCCGTAATCACATTCCCCCAAACAAATGAGAGAACCCTAGTGGGCACAGGACTATGCCAACTATGAAGCCCAGTAAGCTTGGCTACCACTGTTTTCGCCAAATTATGCATTCCGGGAGGGAAGCATATGCGGGCGTTGGAAGGCCGCTAGGCCATGCTACGTGACGTGGACTCCAAGTCTCTGAAGATCTCAGGGAATGCGAATCTCAAGTAGCCTGTGGGGCTCCCAGTGGAAGACACTACACTCGTGAAGATTTGTTTTCTCCTCAAAATCACTCGGGAATAAACCTATTTCGTCGGAAGCGGGTTTTTTTCCCAAAGCCGTCTCAGTGTTGAACGTCTTCTCAATGTTCTCCTTTCAGGACTAGATGTAATGGGGGAAGAAGAGTGTAGCCTAAGAAATGCGTGGAGACTATACTTCGTCCCTTGGACTCCTCCCGTTGGTGAAGCAGTAAGGGACGAAGAAGCGAAAAGTACCACATGGGCCTACCAGGGCATTCCTTCCACTCTGAGATGACAGCAGTGAAGACTTTGCGCTCCAATGCATCATTCAGGAATTATATGAAGTCGTGCCAAAAGTGTTTTCCACAAAAGCCATGCACACTAGTTGACGTGTTATCAATGTTCTCATTTCAGTAGGAGATGAAAGCAGTGGTGTCTCACACAGTACGTACTCTTGTCAGCATCCTGTCGAAACACCTGGCTGCAATATAGGATCTCTGGCTCGTGTCATAGCCCAAGAGCTACCGAAATGATTTCTCGTCAGCAGAGGAGGGAATGCTAGCATAGCACTTTGTGATCCTTGAAGGGGAATGAGCTCCTACAGTAGAGGTTTCTCCTACGTACTTTTTCCATCCGAAAAGCGTAGTCCCAAGAAGGAGAGAAGCAAGAGCCTACTACCGCACTTTGACCATACAGTGTTGTCAACGTAGCAATGCGCGTGCAGCTAGCAGTCCACCTTACTCTATTCGAGTGAATTTCTCTCACACAGCACAGGAGTGAACGGTTTGAAAGCTGCCAAGTCCACGGCAATGAACATGTTCCTGAGAAGTGGCTTGAAGCGTGAACGCCGCACTAGATCAATATGTTCATATCAGTTGAATTGGAAATGAGCGGCTTGCACCATATCACATAACCTCTTCAGAGCCTATGATCCGCTTTCTTGCTCTCTTATCATTTACCTTGCTGTGTTGGAGTGCAACGATCTACAGAATGACTTTGTCGTCATCAACGGACTCAAGGAAACTACAGGACAATGAGAGCTATGAAATGCACTATCGTCTACGACACACTTTCCTCGACCTGCGGCCGTCATCCACCTTTATGCCTAGCCATAAACCTACATGTAACAGTAACCCAAACAATATTCCTAAGCCTATCATTAACCCTAACCCTAACCCTAACCCTAACCCTAACCCTATCCCTAACCCTAACCCTAACCCTAACCCTATCCCTAACCTTAACCCTAACCCTAACCCTATCCCTAACCCTAATTATAAAGCTAATCCTAACCATAACGGTAGTGCTCGCCCTAACCCTAACTCTATCTTGAAAGAGAAGTCGTCTCATATACAAGAGCTGTGGGTTGTGCCCTAACCAAAATGCTACTGAAATCAGTTTCCATCCGTAGTGAATGAACTGGAGCATAGCAGTAGCTGAACTTTGCAGGACAATGAGCTGCGAGTGTGGGGTTTTCGTCCCTCTATTTTTTCCTTCAACAAATCAGAGTCCGAAGATTTCCTGCAGGTACTGACTACTATGTCTTGTGGACAAAACTGTTTCTCGAACGTAGATATGCACATGAAGCTCACAGTCCACTGACTCTATTCGACTGAATTTCCTTCTGAGAGAACAGCCAGGAATTCATGGAAAGCTTCCAAACAACTAGGCAATCAGGATGTTTCACACAAGTGCCTTAGTAGCAAAGTTCATCTCCAGTGGGTAACACTAGGTCAATGGACTCGTTTCAGTAGAGTGCGAAATGTATGGGGTGCCGATAATGACCGACCGATTTAGAACGTCATTTCCATTGGTTTTCTGTTTGATCACCTAGGCGGTAACTTTGCTAGCCAAAGAGTTCCGTAATCACATTCCCCAAACAAATGAGAGAACCCTAGTGGGCACAGGACTATGCCAACTATGAAGCCCAGTAAGCTTGGCTACCACTGTTTTCGCCAAATTATGCATTCCGGGAGGGAAGCATATGCGGGCGTTGGAAGGCCGCTAGGCCATGCTACGTGACGTGGACTCCAAGTCTCTGAAGATCTCAGGGAATGCGAATCTCAAGTAGCCTGTGGGGCTCCCAGTGGAAGACACTACACTCGTGAAGATTTGTTTTCTCCTCAAAATCACTCGGGAATAAACCTATTTCGTCGGAAGCGGGTTTTTTTCCCAAAGCCGTCTCAGTGTTGAACGTCTTCTCAATGTTCTCCTTTCAGGACTAGATGTAATGGGGGAAGAAGAGTGTAGCCTAAGAAATGCGTGGAGACTATACTTCGTCCCTTGGACTCCTCCCGTTGGTGAAGCAGTAAGGGACGAAGAAGCGAAAAGTACCACATGGGCCTACCAGGGCATTCCTTCCACTCTGAGATGACAGCAGTGAAGACTTTGCGCTCCAATGCATCATTCAGGAATTATATGAAGTCGTGCCAAAAGTGTTTTCCACAAAAGCCATGCACACTAGTTGACGTGTTATCAATGTTCTCATTTCAGTAGGAGATGAAAGCAGTGGTGTCTCACACAGTACGTACTCTTGTCAGCATCCTGTCGAAACACCTGGCTGCAATATAGGATCTCTGGCTCGTGTCATAGCCCAAGAGCTACCGAAATGATTTCTCGTCAGCAGAGGAGGGAATGCTAGCATAGCACTTTGTGATCCTTGAAGGGGAATGAGCTCCTACAGTAGAGGTTTCTCCTACGTACTTTTTCCATCCGAAAAGCGTAAGTCCCAAGAAGGAGAGAAGCAAGAGCCTACTACCGCACTTTGACCATACAGTGTTGTCAACGTAGCAATGCGCGTGCAGCTAGCAGTCCACCTTACTCTATTCGAGTGAATTTCTCTCACACAGCACAGGAGTGAACGGTTTGAAAGCTGCCAAGTCCACGGCAATGAACATGTTCCTGAGAAGTGGCTTGAAGCGTGAACGCCGCACTAGATCAATATGTTCATATCAGTTGAATTGGAAATGAGCGGCTTGCACCATATCACATAACCTCTTCAGAGCCTATGATCCGCTTTCTTGCTCTCTTATCATTTACCTTGCTGTGTTGGAGTGCAACGATCTACAGAATGACTTTGTCGTCATCAACGGACTCAAGGAAACTACAGGACAATGAGAGCTATGAAATGCACTATCGTCTACGACACACTTTCCTCGACCTGCGGCCGTCATCCACCTTTATGCCCTAGCCATAAACCTACATGTAACAGTAACCCAAACAATATTCCTAAGCCTATCATTAACCCTAACCCTAACCCTAACCCTAACCCTAACCCTATCCCTAACCCTAACCCTAACCCTAACCCTATCCCTAACCTTAACCCTAACCCTAACCCTATCCCTAACCCTAATTATAAAGCTAATCCTAACCATAACGGTAGTGCTCGCCCTAACCCTAACTCTATCTTGAAAGAGAAGTCGTCTCATATACAAGAGCTGTGGGTTGTGCCCTAACCAAAATGCTACTGAAATCAGTTTCCATCCGTAGTGAATGAACTGGAGCATAGCAGTAGCTGAACTTTGCAGGACAATGAGCTGCGAGTGTGGGGTTTTCGTCCCTCTATTTTTTCCTTCAACAAATCAGAGTCCGAAGATTTCCTGCAGGTACTGACTACTATGTCTTGTGGACAAAACTGTTTCTCGAACGTAGATATGCACATGAAGCTCACAGTCCACTGACTCTATTCGACTGAATTTCCTTCTGAGAGAACAGCCAGGAATTCATGGAAAGCTTCCAAACAACTAGGCAATCAGGATGTTTCACACAAGTGCCTTAGTAGCAAAGTTCATCTCCAGTGGGTAACACTAGGTCAATGGACTCGTTTCAGTAGAGTGCGAAATGTATGGGGTGCCGATATGACCGACCGATTTAGAACGTCATTTCCATTGGTTTTCTGTTTGATCACCTAGGCGGTAACTTTGCTAGCCAAAGAGTTCCGTAATCACATTCCCCCAAACAAATGAGAGAACCCTAGTGGGCACAGGACTATGCCAACTATGAAGCCCAGTAAGCTTGGCTACCACTGTTTTCGCCAAATTATGCATTCCGGGAGGGAAGCATATGCGGGCGTTGGAAGGCCGCTAGGCCATGCTACGTGACGTGGACTCCAAGTCTCTGAAGATCTCAGGGAATGCGAATCTCAAGTAGCCTGTGGGGCTCCCAGTGGAAGACACTACACTCGTGAAGATTTGTTTTCTCCTCAAAATCACTCGGGAATAAACCTATTTCGTCGGAAGCGGGTTTTTTTCCCAAAGCCGTCTCAGTGTTGAACGTCTTCTCAATGTTCTCCTTTCAGGACTAGATGTAATGGGGGAAGAAGAGTGTAGCCTAAGAAATGCGTGGAGACTATACTTCGTCCCTTGGACTCCTCCCGTTGGTGAAGCAGTAAGGGACGAAGAAGCGAAAAGTACCACATGGGCCTACCAGGGCATTCCTTCCACTCTGAGATGACAGCAGTGAAGACTTTGCGCTCCAATGCATCATTCAGGAATTATATGAAGTCGTGCCAAAAGTGTTTTCCACAAAAGCCATGCACACTAGTTGACGTGTTATCAATGTTCTCATTTCAGTAGGAGATGAAAGCAGTGGTGTCTCACACAGTACGTACTCTTGTCAGCATCCTGTCGAAACACCTGGCTGCAATATAGGATCTCTGGCTCGTGTCATAGCCCAAGAGCTACCGAAATGATTTCTCGTCAGCAGAGGAGGGAATGCTAGCATAGCACTTTGTGATCCTTGAAGGGGAATGAGCTCCTACAGTAGAGGTTTCTCCTACGTACTTTTTCCATCCGAAAAGCGTAGTCCCAAGAAGGAGAGAAGCAAGAGCCTACTACCGCACTTTGACCATACAGTGTTGTCAACGTAGCAATGCGCGTGCAGCTAGCAGTCCACCTTACTCTATTCGAGTGAATTTCTCTCACACAGCACAGGAGTGAACGGTTTGAAAGCTGCCAAGTCCACGGCAATGAACATGTTCCTGAGAAGTGGCTTGAAGCGTGAACGCCGCACTAGATCAATATGTTCATATCAGTTGAATTGGAAATGAGCGGCTTGCACCATATCACATAACCTCTTCAGAGCCTATGATCCGCTTTCTTGCTCTCTTATCATTTACCTTGCTGTGTTGGAGTGCAACGATCTACAGAATGACTTTGTCGTCATCAACGGACTCAAGGAAACTACAGGACAATGAGAGCTATGAAATGCACTATCGTCTACGACACACTTTCCTCGACCTGCGGCCGTCATCCACCTTTATGCCTAGCCATAAACCTACATGTAACAGTAACCCAAACAATATTCCTAAGCCTATCATTAACCCTAACCCTAACCCTAACCCTAACCCTAACCCTATCCCTAACCCTAACCCTAACCCTAACCCTATCCCTAACCTTAACCCTAACCCTAACCCTATCCCTAACCCTAATTATAAAGCTAATCCTAACCATAACGGTAGTGCTCGCCCTAACCCTAACTCTATCTTGAAAGAGAAGTCGTCTCATATACAAGAGCTGTGGGTTGTGCCCTAACCAAAATGCTACTGAAATCAGTTTCCATCCGTAGTGAATGAACTGGAGCATAGCAGTAGCTGAACTTTGCAGGACAATGAGCTGCGAGTGTGGGGTTTTCGTCCCTCTATTTTTTCCTTCAACAAATCAGAGTCCGAAGATTTCCTGCAGGTACTGACTACTATGTCTTGTGGACAAAACTGTTTCTCGAACGTAGATATGCACATGAAGCTCACAGTCCACTGACTCTATTCGACTGAATTTCCTTCTGAGAGAACAGCCAGGAATTCATGGAAAGCTTCCAAACAACTAGGCAATCAGGATGTTTCACACAAGTGCCTTAGTAGCAAAGTTCATCTCCAGTGGGTAACACTAGGTCAATGGACTCGTTTCAGTAGAGTGCGAAATGTATGGGGTGCCGATATGACCGACCGATTTAGAACGTCATTTCCATTGGTTTTCTGTTTGATCACCTAGGCGGTAACTTTGCTAGCCAAAGAGTTCCGTAATCACATTCCCCCAAACAAATGAGAGAACCCTAGTGGGCACAGGACTATGCCAACTATGAAGCCCAGTAAGCTTGGCTACCACTGTTTTCGCCAAATTATGCATTCCGGGAGGGAAGCATATGCGGGCGTTGGAAGGCCGCTAGGCCATGCTACGTGACGTGGACTCCAAGTCTCTGAAGATCTCAGGGAATGCGAATCTCAAGTAGCCTGTGGGGCTCCCAGTGGAAGACACTACACTCGTGAAGATTTGTTTTCTCCTCAAAATCACTCGGGAATAAACCTATTTCGTCGGAAGCGGGTTTTTTTCCCAAAGCCGTCTCAGTGTTGAACGTCTTCTCAATGTTCTCCTTTCAGGACTAGATGTAATGGGGGAAGAAGAGTGTAGCCTAAGAAATGCGTGGAGACTATACTTCGTCCCTTGGACTCCTCCCGTTGGTGAAGCAGTAAGGGACGAAGAAGCGAAAAGTACCACATGGGCCTACCAGGGCATTCCTTCCACTCTGAGATGACAGCAGTGAAGACTTTGCGCTCCAATGCATCATTCAGGAATTATATGAAGTCGTGCCAAAAGTGTTTTCCACAAAAGCCATGCACACTAGTTGACGTGTTATCAATGTTCTCATTTCAGTAGGAGATGAAAGCAGTGGTGTCTCACACAGTACGTACTCTTGTCAGCATCCTGTCGAAACACCTGGCTGCAATATAGGATCTCTGGCTCGTGTCATAGCCCAAGAGCTACCGAAATGATTTCTCGTCAGCAGAGGAGGGAATGCTAGCATAGCACTTTGTGATCCTTGAAGGGGAATGAGCTCCTACAGTAGAGGTTTCTCCTACGTACTTTTTCCATCCGAAAAGCGTAGTCCCAAGAAGGAGAGAAGCAAGAGCCTACTACCGCACTTTGACCATACAGTGTTGTCAACGTAGCAATGCGCGTGCAGCTAGCAGTCCACCTTACTCTATTCGAGTGAATTTCTCTCACACAGCACAGGAGTGAACGGTTTGAAAGCTGCCAAGTCCACGGCAATGAACATGTTCCTGAGAAGTGGCTTGAAGCGTGAACGCCGCACTAGATCAATATGTTCATATCAGTTGAATTGGAAATGAGCGGCTTGCACCATATCACATAACCTCTTCAGAGCCTATGATCCGCTTTCTTGCTCTCTTATCATTTACCTTGCTGTGTTGGAGTGCAACGATCTACAGAATGACTTTGTCGTCATCAACGGACTCAAGGAAACTACAGGACAATGAGAGCTATGAAATGCACTATCGTCTACGACACACTTTCCTCGACCTGCGGCCGTCATCCACCTTTATGCCTAGCCATAAACCTACATGTAACAGTAACCCAAACAATATTCCTAAGCCTATCATTAACCCTAACCCTAACCCTAACCCTAACCCTAACCCTATCCCTAACCCTAACCCTAACCCTAACCCTATCCCTAACCTTAACCCTAACCCTAACCCTATCCCTAACCCTAATTATAAAGCTAATCCTAACCATAACGGTAGTGCTCGCCCTAACCCTAACTCTATCTTGAAAGAGAAGTCGTCTCATATACAAGAGCTGTGGGTTGTGCCCTAACCAAAATGCTACTGAAATCAGTTTCCATCCGTAGTGAATGAACTGGAGCATAGCAGTAGCTGAACTTTGCAGGACAATGAGCTGCGAGTGTGGGGTTTTCGTCCCTCTATTTTTTCCTTCAACAAATCAGAGTCCGAAGATTTCCTGCAGGTACTGACTACTATGTCTTGTGGACAAAACTGTTTCTCGAACGTAGATATGCACATGAAGCTCACAGTCCACTGACTCTATTCGACTGAATTTCCTTCTGAGAGAACAGCCAGGAATTCATGGAAAGCTTCCAAACAACTAGGCAATCAGGATGTTTCACACAAGTGCCTTAGTAGCAAAGTTCATCTCCAGTGGGTAACACTAGGTCAATGGACTCGTTTCAGTAGAGTGCGAAATGTATGGGGTGCCGATATGACCGACCGATTTAGAACGTCATTTCCATTGGTTTTCTGTTTGATCACCTAGGCGGTAACTTTGCTAGCCAAAGAGTTCCGTAATCACATTCCCCCAAACAAATGAGAGAACCCTAGTGGGCACAGGACTATGCCAACTATGAAGCCCAGTAAGCTTGGCTACCACTGTTTTCGCCAAATTATGCATTCCGGGAGGGAAGCATATGCGGGCGTTGGAAGGCCGCTAGGCCATGCTACGTGACGTGGACTCCAAGTCTCTGAAGATCTCAGGGAATGCGAATCTCAAGTAGCCTGTGGGGCTCCCAGTGGAAGACACTACACTCGTGAAGATTTGTTTTCTCCTCAAAATCACTCGGGAATAAACCTATTTCGTCGGAAGCGGGTTTTTTTCCCAAAGCCGTCTCAGTGTTGAACGTCTTCTCAATGTTCTCCTTTCAGGACTAGATGTAATGGGGGAAGAAGAGTGTAGCCTAAGAAATGCGTGGAGACTATACTTCGTCCCTTGGACTCCTCCCGTTGGTGAAGCAGTAAGGGACGAAGAAGCGAAAAGTACCACATGGGCCTACCAGGGCATTCCTTCCACTCTGAGATGACAGCAGTGAAGACTTTGCGCTCCAATGCATCATTCAGGAATTATATGAAGTCGTGCCAAAAGTGTTTTCCACAAAAGCCATGCACACTAGTTGACGTGTTATCAATGTTCTCATTTCAGTAGGAGATGAAAGCAGTGGTGTCTCACACAGTACGTACTCTTGTCAGCATCCTGTCGAAACACCTGGCTGCAATATAGGATCTCTGGCTCGTGTCATAGCCCAAGAGCTACCGAAATGATTTCTCGTCAGCAGAGGAGGGAATGCTAGCATAGCACTTTGTGATCCTTGAAGGGGAATGAGCTCCTACAGTAGAGGTTTCTCCTACGTACTTTTTCCATCCGAAAAGCGTAGTCCCAAGAAGGAGAGAAGCAAGAGCCTACTACCGCACTTTGACCATACAGTGTTGTCAACGTAGCAATGCGCGTGCAGCTAGCAGTCCACCTTACTCTATTCGAGTGAATTTCTCTCACACAGCACAGGAGTGAACGGTTTGAAAGCTGCCAAGTCCACGGCAATGAACATGTTCCTGAGAAGTGGCTTGAAGCGTGAACGCCGCACTAGATCAATATGTTCATATCAGTTGAATTGGAAATGAGCGGCTTGCACCATATCACATAACCTCTTCAGAGCCTATGATCCGCTTTCTTGCTCTCTTATCATTTACCTTGCTGTGTTGGAGTGCAACGATCTACAGAATGACTTTGTCGTCATCAACGGACTCAAGGAAACTACAGGACAATGAGAGCTATGAAATGCACTATCGTCTACGACACACTTTCCTCGACCTGCGGCCGTCATCCACCTTTATGCCTAGCCATAAACCTACATGTAACAGTAACCCAAACAATATTCCTAAGCCTATCATTAACCCTAACCCTAACCCTAACCCTAACCCTAACCCTATCCCTAACCCTAACCCTAACCCTAACCCTATCCCTAACCTTAACCCTAACCCTAACCCTATCCCTAACCCTAATTATAAAGCTAATCCTAACCATAACGGTAGTGCTCGCCCTAACCCTAACTCTATCTTGAAAGAGAAGTCGTCTCATATACAAGAGCTGTGGGTTGTGCCCTAACCAAAATGCTACTGAAATCAGTTTCCATCCGTAGTGAATGAACTGGAGCATAGCAGTAGCTGAACTTTGCAGGACAATGAGCTGCGAGTGTGGGGTTTTCGTCCCTCTATTTTTTCCTTCAACAAATCAGAGTCCGAAGATTTCCTGCAGGTACTGACTACTATGTCTTGTGGACAAAACTGTTTCTCGAACGTAGATATGCACATGAAGCTCACAGTCCACTGACTCTATTCGACTGAATTTCCTTCTGAGAGAACAGCCAGGAATTCATGGAAAGCTTCCAAACAACTAGGCAATCAGGATGTTTCACACAAGTGCCTTAGTAGCAAAGTTCATCTCCAGTGGGTAACACTAGGTCAATGGACTCGTTTCAGTAGAGTGCGAAATGTATGGGGTGCCGATATGACCGACCGATTTAGAACGTCATTTCCATTGGTTTTCTGTTTGATCACCTAGGCGGTAACTTTGCTAGCCAAAGAGTTCCGTAATCACGTTCCCCCAAACAAATGAGAGAACCCTAGTGGGCACAGGACTATGCCAACTATGAAGCCCAGTAAGCTTGGCTACCACTGTTTTCGCCAAATTATGCATTCCGGGAGGGAAGCATATGCGGGCGTTGGAAGGCCGCTAGGCCATGCTACGTGACGTGGACTCCAAGTCTCTGAAGATCTCAGGGAATGCGAATCTCAAGTAGCCTGTGGGGCTCCCAGTGGAAGACACTACACTCGTGAAGATTTGTTTTCTCCTCAAAATCACTCGGGAATAAACCTATTTCGTCGGAAGCGGGTTTTTTTCCCAAAGCCGTCTCAGTGTTGAACGTCTTCTCAATGTTCTCCTTTCAGGACTAGATGTAATGGGGGAAGAAGAGTGTAGCCTAAGAAATGCGTGGAGACTATACTTCGTCCCTTGGACTCCTCCCGTTGGTGAAGCAGTAAGGGACGAAGAAGCGAAAAGTACCACATGGGCCTACCAGGGCATTCCTTCCACTCTGAGATGACAGCAGTGAAGACTTTGCGCTCCAATGCATCATTCAGGAATTATATGAAGTCGTGCCAAAAGTGTTTTCCACAAAAGCCATGCACACTAGTTGACGTGTTATCAATGTTCTCATTTCAGTAGGAGATGAAAGCAGTGGTGTCTCACACAGTACGTACTCTTGTCAGCATCCTGTCGAAACACCTGGCTGCAATATAGGATCTCTGGCTCGTGTCATAGCCCAAGAGCTACCGAAATGATTTCTCGTCAGCAGAGGAGGGAATGCTAGCATAGCACTTTGTGATCCTTGAAGGGGAATGAGCTCCTACAGTAGAGGTTTCTCCTACGTACTTTTTCCATCCGAAAAGCGTAGTCCCAAGAAGGAGAGAAGCAAGAGCCTACTACCGCACTTTGACCATACAGTGTTGTCAACGTAGCAATGCGCGTGCAGCTAGCAGTCCACCTTACTCTATTCGAGTGAATTTCTCTCACACAGCACAGGAGTGAACGGTTTGAAAGCTGCCAAGTCCACGGCAATGAACATGTTCCTGAGAAGTGGCTTGAAGCGTGAACGCCGCACTAGATCAATATGTTCATATCAGTTGAATTGGAAATGAGCGGCTTGCACCATATCACATAACCTCTTCAGAGCCTATGATCCGCTTTCTTGCTCTCTTATCATTTACCTTGCTGTGTTGGAGTGCAACGATCTACAGAATGACTTTGTCGTCATCAACGGACTCAAGGAAACTACAGGACAATGAGAGCTATGAAATGCACTATCGTCTACGACACACTTTCCTCGACCTGCGGCCGTCATCCACCTTTATGCCTAGCCATAAACCTACATGTAACAGTAACCCAAACAATATTCCTAAGCCTATCATTAACCCTAACCCTAACCCTAACCCTAACCCTAACCCTATCCCTAACCCTAACCCTAACCCTAACCCTATCCCTAACCTTAACCCTAACCCTAACCCTATCCCTAACCCTAATTATAAAGCTAATCCTAACCATAACGGTAGTGCTCGCCCTAACCCTAACTCTATCTTGAAAGAGAAGTCGTCTCATATACAAGAGCTGTGGGTTGTGCCCTAACCAAAATGCTACTGAAATCAGTTTCCATCCGTAGTGAATGAACTGGAGCATAGCAGTAGCTGAACTTTGCAGGACAATGAGCTGCGAGTGTGGGGTTTTCGTCCCTCTATTTTTTCCTTCAACAAATCAGAGTCCGAAGATTTCCTGCAGGTACTGACTACTATGTCTTGTGGACAAAACTGTTTCTCGAACGTAGATATGCACATGAAGCTCACAGTCCACTGACTCTATTCGACTGAATTTCCTTCTGAGAGAACAGCCAGGAATTCATGGAAAGCTTCCAAACAACTAGGCAATCAGGATGTTTCACACAAGTGCCTTAGTAGCAAAGTTCATCTCCAGTGGGTAACACTAGGTCAATGGACTCGTTTCAGTAGAGTGCGAAATGTATGGGGTGCCGATATGACCGACCGATTTAGAACGTCATTTCCATTGGTTTTCTGTTTGATCACCTAGGCGGTAACTTTGCTAGCCAAAGAGTTCCGTAATCACGTTCCCCCAAACAAATGAGAGAACCCTAGTGGGCACAGGACTATGCCAACTATGAAGCCCAGTAAGCTTGGCTACCACTGTTTTCGCCAAATTATGCATTCCGGGAGGGAAGCATATGCGGGCGTTGGAAGGCCGCTAGGCCATGCTACGTGACGTGGACTCCAAGTCTCTGAAGATCTCAGGGAATGCGAATCTCAAGTAGCCTGTGGGGCTCCCAGTGGAAGACACTACACTCGTGAAGATTTGTTTTCTCCTCAAAATCACTCGGGAATAAACCTATTTCGTCGGAAGCGGGTTTTTTTCCCAAAGCCGTCTCAGTGTTGAACGTCTTCTCAATGTTCTCCTTTCAGGACTAGATGTAATGGGGGAAGAAGAGTGTAGCCTAAGAAATGCGTGGAGACTATACTTCGTCCCTTGGACTCCTCCCGTTGGTGAAGCAGTAAGGGACGAAGAAGCGAAAAGTACCACATGGGCCTACCAGGGCATTCCTTCCACTCTGAGATGACAGCAGTGAAGACTTTGCGCTCCAATGCATCATTCAGGAATTATATGAAGTCGTGCCAAAAGTGTTTTCCACAAAAGCCATGCACACTAGTTGACGTGTTATCAATGTTCTCATTTCAGTAGGAGATGAAAGCAGTGGTGTCTCACACAGTACGTACTCTTGTCAGCATCCTGTCGAAACACCTGGCTGCAATATAGGATCTCTGGCTCGTGTCATAGCCCAAGAGCTACCGAAATGATTTCTCGTCAGCAGAGGAGGGAATGCTAGCATAGCACTTTGTGATCCTTGAAGGGGAATGAGCTCCTACAGTAGAGGTTTCTCCTACGTACTTTTTCCATCCGAAAAGCGTAGTCCCAAGAAGGAGAGAAGCAAGAGCCTACTACCGCACTTTGACCATACAGTGTTGTCAACGTAGCAATGCGCGTGCAGCTAGCAGTCCACCTTACTCTATTCGAGTGAATTTCTCTCACACAGCACAGGAGTGAACGGTTTGAAAGCTGCCAAGTCCACGGCAATGAACATGTTCCTGAGAAGTGGCTTGAAGCGTGAACGCCGCACTAGATCAATATGTTCATATCAGTTGAATTGGAAATGAGCGGCTTGCACCATATCACATAACCTCTTCAGAGCCTATGATCCGCTTTCTTGCTCTCTTATCATTTACCTTGCTGTGTTGGAGTGCAACGATCTACAGAATGACTTTGTCGTCATCAACGGACTCAAGGAAACTACAGGACAATGAGAGCTATGAAATGCACTATCGTCTACGACACACTTTCCTCGACCTGCGGCCGTCATCCACCTTTATGCCTAGCCATAAACCTACATGTAACAGTAACCCAAACAATATTCCTAAGCCTATCATTAACCCTAACCCTAACCCTAACCCTAACCCTAACCCTATCCCTAACCCTAACCCTAACCCTAACCCTATCCCTAACCTTAACCCTAACCCTAACCCTATCCCTAACCCTAATTATAAAGCTAATCCTAACCATAACGGTAGTGCTCGCCCTAACCCTAACTCTATCTTGAAAGAGAAGTCGTCTCATATACAAGAGCTGTGGGTTGTGCCCTAACCAAAATGCTACTGAAATCAGTTTCCATCCGTAGTGAATGAACTGGAGCATAGCAGTAGCTGAACTTTGCAGGACAATGAGCTGCGAGTGTGGGGTTTTCGTCCCTCTATTTTTTCCTTCAACAAATCAGAGTCCGAAGATTTCCTGCAGGTACTGACTACTATGTCTTGTGGACAAAACTGTTTCTCGAACGTAGATATGCACATGAAGCTCACAGTCCACTGACTCTATTCGACTGAATTTCCTTCTGAGAGAACAGCCAGGAATTCATGGAAAGCTTCCAAACAACTAGGCAATCAGGATGTTTCACACAAGTGCCTTAGTAGCAAAGTTCATCTCCAGTGGGTAACACTAGGTCAATGGACTCGTTTCAGTAGAGTGCGAAATGTATGGGGTGCCGATATGACCGACCGATTTAGAACGTCATTTCCATTGGTTTTCTGTTTGATCACCTAGGCGGTAACTTTGCTAGCCAAAGAGTTCCGTAATCACGTTCCCCCAAACAAATGAGAGAACCCTAGTGGGCACAGGACTATGCCAACTATGAAGCCCAGTAAGCTTGGCTACCACTGTTTTCGCCAAATTATGCATTCCGGGAGGGAAGCATATGCGGGCGTTGGAAGGCCGCTAGGCCATGCTACGTGACGTGGACTCCAAGTCTCTGAAGATCTCAGGGAATGCGAATCTCAAGTAGCCTGTGGGGCTCCCAGTGGAAGACACTACACTCGTGAAGATTTGTTTTCTCCTCAAAATCACTCGGGAATAAACCTATTTCGTCGGAAGCGGGTTTTTTTCCCAAAGCCGTCTCAGTGTTGAACGTCTTCTCAATGTTCTCCTTTCAGGACTAGATGTAATGGGGGAAGAAGAGTGTAGCCTAAGAAATGCGTGGAGACTATACTTCGTCCCTTGGACTCCTCCCGTTGGTGAAGCAGTAAGGGACGAAGAAGCGAAAAGTACCACATGGGCCTACCAGGGCATTCCTTCCACTCTGAGATGACAGCAGTGAAGACTTTGCGCTCCAATGCATCATTCAGGAATTATATGAAGTCGTGCCAAAAGTGTTTTCCACAAAAGCCATGCACACTAGTTGACGTGTTATCAATGTTCTCATTTCAGTAGGAGATGAAAGCAGTGGTGTCTCACACAGTACGTACTCTTGTCAGCATCCTGTCGAAACACCTGGCTGCAATATAGGATCTCTGGCTCGTGTCATAGCCCAAGAGCTACCGAAATGATTTCTCGTCAGCAGAGGAGGGAATGCTAGCATAGCACTTGTGATCCTTGAAGGGGAATGAGCTCCTACAGTAGAGGTTTCTCCTACGTACTTTTTCCATCCGAAAAGCGTAGTCCCAAGAAGGAGAGAAGCAAGAGCCTACTACCGCACTTTGACCATACAGTGTTGTCAACGTAGCAATGCGCGTGCAGCTAGCAGTCCACCTTACTCTATTCGAGTGAATTTCTCTCACACAGCACAGGAGTGAACGGTTTGAAAGCTGCCAAGTCCACGGCAATGAACATGTTCCTGAGAAGTGGCTTGAAGCGTGAACGCCGCACTAGATCAATATGTTCATATCAGTTGAATTGGAAATGAGCGGCTTGCACCATATCACATAACCTCTTCAGAGCCTATGATCCGCTTTCTTGCTCTCTTATCATTTACCTTGCTGTGTTGGAGTGCAACGATCTACAGAATGACTTTGTCGTCATCAACGGACTCAAGGAAACTACAGGACAATGAGAGCTATGAAATGCACTATCGTCTACGACACACTTTCCTCGACCTGCGGCCGTCATCCACCTTTATGCCTAGCCATAAACCTACATGTAACAGTAACCCAAACAATATTCCTAAGCCTATCATTAACCCTAACCCTAACCCTAACCCTAACCCTAACCCTATCCCTAACCCTAACCCTAACCCTAACCCTATCCCTAACCTTAACCCTAACCCTAACCCTATCCCTAACCCTAATTATAAAGCTAATCCTAACCATAACGGTAGTGCTCGCCCTAACCCTAACTCTATCTTGAAAGAGAAGTCGTCTCATATACAAGAGCTGTGGGTTGTGCCCTAACCAAAATGCTACTGAAATCAGTTTCCATCCGTAGTGAATGAACTGGAGCATAGCAGTAGCTGAACTTTGCAGGACAATGAGCTGCGAGTGTGGGGTTTTCGTCCCTCTATTTTTTCCTTCAACAAATCAGAGTCCGAAGATTTCCTGCAGGTACTGACTACTATGTCTTGTGGACAAAACTGTTTCTCGAACGTAGATATGCACATGAAGCTCACAGTCCACTGACTCTATTCGACTGAATTTCCTTCTGAGAGAACAGCCAGGAATTCATGGAAAGCTTCCAAACAACTAGGCAATCAGGATGTTTCACACAAGTGCCTTAGTAGCAAAGTTCATCTCCAGTGGGTAACACTAGGTCAATGGACTCGTTTCAGTAGAGTGCGAAATGTATGGGGTGCCGATATGACCGACCGATTTAGAACGTCATTTCCATTGGTTTTCTGTTTGATCACCTAGGCGGTAACTTTGCTAGCCAAAGAGTTCCGTAATCACGTTCCCCCAAACAAATGAGAGAACCCTAGTGGGCACAGGACTATGCCAACTATGAAGCCCAGTAAGCTTGGCTACCACTGTTTTCGCCAAATTATGCATTCCGGGAGGGAAGCATATGCGGGCGTTGGAAGGCCGCTAGGCCATGCTACGTGACGTGGACTCCAAGTCTCTGAAGATCTCAGGGAATGCGAATCTCAAGTAGCCTGTGGGGCTCCCAGTGGAAGACACTACACTCGTGAAGATTTGTTTTCTCCTCAAAATCACTCGGGAATAAACCTATTTCGTCGGAAGCGGGTTTTTTTCCCAAAGCCGTCTCAGTGTTGAACGTCTTCTCAATGTTCTCCTTTCAGGACTAGATGTAATGGGGGAAGAAGAGTGTAGCCTAAGAAATGCGTGGAGACTATACTTCGTCCCTTGGTCTCCTCCCGTTGGTGAAGCAGTAAGGGACGAAGAAGCGAAAAGTACCACATGGGCCTACCAGGGCATTCCTTCCACTCTGAGATGACAGCAGTGAAGACTTTGCGCTCCAATGCATCATTCAGGAATTATATGAAGTCGTGCCAAAAGTGTTTTCCACAAAAGCCATGCACACTAGTTGACGTGTTATCAATGTTCTCATTTCAGTAGGAGATGAAAGCAGTGGTGTCTCACACAGTACGTACTCTTGTCAGCATCCTGTCGAAACACCTGGCTGCAATATAGGATCTCTGGCTCGTGTCATAGCCCAAGAGCTACCGAAATGATTTCTCGTCAGCAGAGGAGGGAATGCTAGCATAGCACTTGTGATCCTTGAAGGGGAATGAGCTCCTACAGTAGAGGTTTCTCCTACGTACTTTTTCCATCCGAAAAGCGTAGTCCCAAGAAGGAGAGAAGCAAGAGCCTACTACCGCACTTTGACCATACAGTGTTGTCAACGTAGCAATGCGCGTGCAGCTAGCAGTCCACCTTACTCTATTCGAGTGAATTTCTCTCACACAGCACAGGAGTGAACGGTTTGAAAGCTGCCAAGTCCACGGCAATGAACATGTTCCTGAGAAGTGGCTTGAAGCGTGAACGCCGCACTAGATCAATATGTTCATATCAGTTGAATTGGAAATGAGCGGCTTGCACCATATCACATAACCTCTTCAGAGCCTATGATCCGCTTTCTTGCTCTCTTATCATTTACCTTGCTGTGTTGGAGTGCAACGATCTACAGAATGACTTTGTCGTCATCAACGGACTCAAGGAAACTACAGGACAATGAGAGCTATGAAATGCACTATCGTCTACGACACACTTTCCTCGACCTGCGGCCGTCATCCACCTTTATGCCTAGCCATAAACCTACATGTAACAGTAACCCAAACAATATTCCTAAGCCTATCATTAACCCTAACCCTAACCCTAACCCTAACCCTAACCCTATCCCTAACCCTAACCCTAACCCTAACCCTATCCCTAACCTTAACCCTAACCCTAACCCTATCCCTAACCCTAATTATAAAGCTAATCCTAACCATAACGGTAGTGCTCGCCCTAACCCTAACTCTATCTTGAAAGAGAAGTCGTCTCATATACAAGAGCTGTGGGTTGTGCCCTAACCAAAATGCTACTGAAATCAGTTTCCATCCGTAGTGAATGAACTGGAGCATAGCAGTAGCTGAACTTTGCAGGACAGTGAGCTGCGAGTTTGGGGTTTTCGCCCCTCTATTTTTTCCTTCAACAAATTAGAGTCCGAAGATTTCCTGCAGGTACTGACTACTATTTCTTGTGGACAAAACTGTTTCTCGAACGTAGATATGCACATGAAGCTCACTTTCCACTGACTCTATTCGAATGAATTTCCTTCTGAGAGAACAGCCAGGAATTCATGGAAAGCTTCCAAACAACTAGGCAATCAGGATGTTTCACACAAGTGCCTTAGTAGCAAAGTTCATCTCCAGTGGGTAACACTAGGTCAATGGACTCGTTTCAGTAGAGTGCGAAATGTATGGGGTGCCGATATGACCGACCGATTTAGAACGTCATTTCCATTGGTTTTCTGTATGATCACCTAGGCGGTAACTTTGCTAGCCAAAGAGTTCCGTAATCACGTTCCCCCAAACAAATGAGAGAACCCTAGTGGGCACAGGACTATGCCAACTATGAAGCCCAGTAAGCTTGGCTACCACTGTTTTCGCCAAATTATGCATTCCGGGAGGGAAGCATATGCGGGCGTTGGAAGGCCGCTAGGCCATGCTACGTGACGTGGACTCCAAGTCTCTGAAGATCTAAGGGAATGCGAATCAAAAGTAGCCTGTGGGGCTCCCAGTGGAAGACACTACACTCGTGAAGATTTGTTTTCTCCTCAAAATCACTCGGGAATAAACCTATTTCGTCGGAAGCGGGTTTTTTTCCCAAAGCCGTCTCAGTGTTGAAGGTCTTCTCAATGTTCTCCTTTCAGGACTAGATGTAATGGGGGAAGAAGAGTGTAGCCTAAGAAATGCGTGGAGACTATACTTCGTCCCTTGGACTCCTCCCGTTGGTGAAGCAGTAAGGGACGAAGAAGCGAAAAGTACCACATGGGCCTACCAGGGCATTCCTTCCACTCTGAGATGACAGCAGTGAAGACTTTGCGCTCCAATGCATCATTCAGGAATTATATGAAGTCGTGCCAAAAGTGTTTTCCACAAAAGCCATGCACACTAGTTGACGTGTTATCAATGTTCTCATTTCAGTAGGAGATGAAAGCAGTGGTGTCTCACACAGTACGTACTCTTGTCAGCATCCTGTCGAAACACCTGGCTGCAATATAGGATCTCTGGCTCGTGTCATAGCCCAAGAGCTACCGAAATGATTTCTCGTCAGCAGAGGAGGGAATGCTAGCATAGCACTTTGTGATCCTTGAAGGGGAATGAGCTCCTACAGTAGAGGTTTCTCCTACGTACTTTTTCCATCCGAAAAGCGTAGTCCCAAGAAGGAGAGAAGCAAGAGCCTACTACCGCACTTTGACCATACAGTGTTGTCAACGTAGCAATGCGCGTGCAGCTAGCAGTCCCCCTTACTCTATTCGAGTGAATTTCTCTCACACAGCACAGGAGTGAACGGTTTGAAAGCTGCCAAGTCCACGGCAATGAACATGTTCCTGAGAAGTGGCTTGAAGCGTGAACGCCGCACTAGATCAATATGTTCATATCAGTTGAATTGGAAATGAGCGGCTTGCACCATATCACATAACCTCTTCAGAACCTATGATCCGCTTTCTTGCTCTCTTATGATTTACCTTGCTGTGTTGGAGTGCAACGATCTACAGAATGACTTTCTCGTCATCAACGGACTCAAGGAAAGTACAGGACAATGAGAGCTATGAAATGCACTATCGTCTACGACACACATTCCTCGACCTGCGGCCGTCATCTACCTTTATGCCTAGCCATAAACCTACATGTAACAGTAACCCAAACAATATTCCTAAGCCTATCATTAACCCTAACCCTAACCCTAACCCTAACCCTAACCCTATCCCTAACCCTAACCCTAACCCTAACCCTATCCCTAACCCTAACCCTAACCCTAACCCTATCCCTAACCCTAATTATAAAGCTAATCCTAACCATAACGCTAGTGCTCGCCCTAACCCTAACTCTATCTTGAAAGAGAAGTCGTCTCATATACAAGAGCTGTGGGTTGTGCCCTAACCAAAATGCTACTGAAATCAGTTTCCATCCGTAGTGAATGAACTGGAGCATAGCAGTAGCTGAACTTTGCAGGACAATGAGCTGCGAGTGTGGGGTTTTCGCCCCTCTATTTTTTCCTTCAACAAATCAGAGTCCGAAGATTTCCTGCAGGTACTGACTACTATGTCTTGTGGACAAAACTGTTTCTCGAACGTAGATATGCACATGAAGCTCACAGTCCACTGACTCTATTCGACTGAATTTCCTTCTGAGAGAACAGCCAGGAATTCATGGAAAGCTTCCAAACAACTAGGCAATCAGGATGTTTCACACAAGTGCCTTAGTAGCAAAGTTCATCTCCAGTGGGTAACACTAGGTCAATGGACTCGTTTCAGTAGAGTGCGAAATGTATGGGGTGCCGATATGACCGACCGATTTAGAACGTCATTTCCATTGGTTTTCTGTATGATCACCTAGGCGGTAACTTTGCTAGCCAAAGAGTTCCGTAATCACGTTCCCCCAAACAAATGAGAGAACCCTAGTGGGCACAGGACTATGCCAACTATGAAGCCCAGTAAGCTTGGCTACCACTGTTTTCGCCAAATTATGCATTCCGGGAGGGAAGCATATGCGGGCGTTGGAAGGCCGCTAGGCCATGCTACGTGACGTGGACTCCAAGTCTCTGAAGATCTAAGGGAATGCGAATCAAAAGTAGCCTGTGGGGCTCCCACTGGAAGACACTACACTCGTGAAGATTTGTTTTCTCCTCAAAATCACTCGGGAATAAACCTATTTCGTCGGAAGCGGGTTTTTTTCCCAAAGCCGTCTCAGTGTTGAACGTCTTCTCAATGTTCTCCTTTCAGGACTAGATGTAATGGGGGAAGAAGAGTGTAGCCTAAGAAATGCGTGGAGACTATACTTCGTCCCTTGGACTCCTCCCGTTGGTGAAGCAGTAAGGGACGAAGAAGCGAAAAGTACCCCATGGGCCTACCATGGCATTCCTTCCACTCTGAGATGACAGCAGTGAAGACTTTGCGCTCCAATGCATCATTCAGGAATTATATGAAGTCGTGCCAAAAGTGTTTTCCACAAAAGCCATGCACACTAGTTGACGTGTTATCAATGTTCTCATTTCAGTAGGAGATGAAAGCAGTGGTGTCTCACACAGTACCTACTCTTGTCAGCATCCTGTCGAAACACCTGGCTGCAATATAGGATCTCTGGCTCGTGTCATAGCCCAAGAGCTACCGAAATGATTTCTCGTCAGCAGAGGAGGGAATGCTAGCATAGCACTTTGTGACCCTTGAAGGGGAATGAGCTCCTACAGTAGAGGTTTCTCCTACGTACTTTTTCCATCCGAAAAGCGTAGTCCCAAGAAGGAGAGAAGCAAGAGCCTACTACCGCACTTTGACCATACAGTGTTGTCAACGTAGCAATGCGCGTGCAGCTAGCAGTCCACCTTACTCTATTCGAGTGAATTTCTCTCACACAGCACAGGAGTGAACGGTTTGAAAGCTGCCAAGTCCACGGCAATGAACATGTTCCTGAGAAGTGGCTTGAAGCGTGAACGCCGCACTAGATCAATATGTTCATATCAGTTGAATTGGAAATGAGCGGCTTGCACCATATCACATAACCTCTTCAGAGCTTATGATCCGCTTTCTTGCTCTCTTATCATTTACCTTGCTGTGTTGGAGTGCAACGATCTACAGAATGACTTTGTCGTCATCAACGGACTCAAGGAAACTACAGGACAATGAGAGCTATGAAATGCACTATCGTCTACGACACACTTTCCTCGACCTGCGGCCGTCATCCACCTTTATGCCTAGCCATAAACCTACATGTAACAGTAACCCAAACAATATTCCTAAGCCTATCATTAACCCTAACCCTAACCCTAACCCTAACCCTAACCCTATCCCTAACCCTAACCCTAACCCTAACCCTATCCCTAACCTTAACCCTAACCCTAACCCTATCCCTAACCCTAATTATAAAGCTAATCCTAACCATAACGGTAGTGCTCGCCCTAACCCTAACTCTATCTTGAAAGAGAAGTCGTCTCATATACAAGAGCTGTGGGTTGTGCCCTAACCAAAATGCTACTGAAATCAGTTTCCATCCGTAGTGAATGAACTGGAGCATAGCAGTAGCTGAACTTTGCAGGACAATGAGCTGCGAGTGTGGGGTTTTCGTCCCTCTATTTTTTCCTTCAACAAATCAGAGTCCGAGGATTTCCTGCAGGTACTGACTACTATGTCTTGTGGACAAAACTGTTTCTCGAACGTAGATATGCACATGAAGCTCACAGTCCACTGACTCTATTCGACTGAATTTCCTTCTGAGAGAACAGCCAGGAATTCATGGAAAGCTTCCAAACAACTAGGCAATCAGGATGTTTCACACAAGTGCCTTAGTAGCAAAGTTCATCTCCAGTGGGTAACACTAGGTCAATGGACTCGTTTCAGTAGAGTGCGAAATGTATGGGGTGCCGATATGACCGACCGATTTAGAACGTCATTTCCATTGGTTTTCTGTTTGATCACCTAGGCGGTAACTTTGCTAGCCAAAGAGTTCCGTAATCACATTCCCCCAAACAAATGAGAGAACCCTAGTGGGCACAGGACTATGCCAACTATGAAGCCCAGTAAGCTTGGCTACCACTGTTTTCGCCAAATTATGCATTCTTGGAGGGAAGCGTATGCGGGCGTTGGAAGGCCGCTAGGCCATGCTACGTGACGTGGACTCCAAGTCTCTGAAGATCTAAGGGAATGCGAATCTCAAGTAGCCTGTGGGGCTCCCAGTGGAAGACACTACACTCGTGAAGATTTGTTTTCTCCTCAAAATCACTCGGGAATAAACCTATTTCGTCGGAAGCGGGTTTTTTTCCCAAAGCCGTCTCAGTGTTGAACGTCTTCTCAATGTTCTCCTTTCAGGACTAGATGTAATGGGGGAAGAAGAGTGTAGCCTAAGAAATGCGTGGAGACTATACTTCGTCCCTTGGACTCCTCCCGTTGGTGAAGCAGTAAGGGACGAAGAAGCGAAAAGTACCCCATGGGCCTACCAGGGCATTCCTTCCACTCTGAGATGACAGCAGTGAAGACTATGCGCTCCAATGCATCATTCAGGAATTATATGAAGTCGTGCCAAAAGTGTTTTCCACAAAATCCATGCACACTATTTGACGTGTTATCAATGTTCTCATTTCAGTAGGAGATGAAAGCAGTGGTGTCTCACACAGTACGTACTCTTGTCAGCATCCTGTCGAAACACCTGGCTGCAATATAGGATCTCTGGCTCGTGTCATAGCCCAAGAGCTACCGAAATGATTTCTCGTCAGCAGAGGAGGGAATGTTAGCATAGCACTTTGTGATCCTTGAAGGGGAATGAGCTCCTACAGTAGAGGTTTCTCCTACGTACTTTTTCCATCCGAAAAGCGTAGTCCCAAGAAGGATAGAAGCAAGAGCCTACTACCGCACTTTGACCATACAGTGTTGTCAACGTAGCAATGCGCGTGCAGCTAGCAGTCCACCTTACTCTATTCGAGTGAATTTCTCTCACACACCACAGGAGTGAACGGTTTGAAAGCTGCCAAGTCCACGGCAATGATCATGTTCCTGAGAAGTGGCTTGAAGCGTGAACGCCGCACTAGATCAATATGTTCATATCAGTTGAATTGGAAATGAGCGGCTTGCACCATATCACATAACCTCTTCAGAGCCTATGATCCGCTTTCTTGCTCTCTTATCATTTACCTTGCTGTGTTGGAGTGCAACGATCTACAGAATGACTTTGTCGTCATCAACGGACTCAAGGAAACTACAGGACAATGAGAGCTATGAAATGCACTATCGTCTACGACACACTTTCCTCGACCTGCGGCCGTCATCCACCTTTATGCCTAGCCATAAACCTACATGTAACAGTAACCCAAACAATATTCCTAAGCCTATCATTAACCCTAACCCTAACCCTAACCCTAACCCTATCCCTAACCCTAACCCTAACCCTAACCCTATCCCTAACCTTAACCCTAACCCTAACCCTATCGCTAACTCTAATTATAAAGCTAATCCAAACCATAACGCTAGTCTCGCCCTAACCCTAACTCTATCTTGAAAGAGAAGTCGTCTCATATACAAGAGCTGTGGGTTGTGCCCTAACCAAAATGCTACTGAAATCAGTTTCCATCCGTAGTGAATGAACTGGAGCATAGCAGTAGCTGAACTTTGCAGGACAATGAGCTGCGAGTGTGGGCTTTTCGCCCCTCTATTTTTTCCTTCAACAAATCAGAGTCCGAAGATTTCCTGCAGGTACTGACTACTATGTCTTGTGGACAAAACTGTTTCTCGAACGTAGATATGCACATGAAGCTCACAGTCCACTGACTCTATTCGACTGAATTTCCTTCTGAGAGAACAGCCAGGAATTCATGGAAAGCTTCCAAACAACTAGGCAATCAGGATGTTTCACACAAGTGCCTTAGTAGCAAAGTTCATCTCCAGTGGGTAACACTAGGTCAATGGACTCGTTTCAGTAGAGTGCGAAATGTATGGGGTGCCGATATGACCGACCGATTTAGAACGTCATTTCCATTGGTTTTCTGTATGATCACCTAGGCGGTAACTTTGCTAGCCAAAGAGTTCCGTAATCACGTTCCCCAAACAAATGAGAGAACCCTAGTGGGCACAGGACTATGCCAACTATGAAGCCCAGTAAGCTTGGCTACCACTGTTTTCGCCAAATTATGCATTCCGGGAGGGAAGCGTATGCGGGCGTTGGAAGGCCGCTAGGCCATGCTACGTGACGTGGACTCCAAGTCTCTGAAGATCTAAGGGAATGCGAATCTCAAGTAGCCTGTGGGGCTCCCAGTGGAAGACACTACACTCGTGAAGATTTGTTTTCTCCTCAAAATCACTCGGGAATAATCCTATTTCGTCGGAAGCGGGTTTTTTTCCCAAAGCCGTCTCAGTGTTGAATGTCTTCTCATGTTCTCCTTTCAGGACTAGATGTAATGTGGGAAGAAGAGTGTAGCCTAAGAAATGCGTGGAGACTATACTTCGTCCCTTGGACTCCTCCCGTTGGTGAAGCAGTAAGGGACGAAGAAGCGAAAAGTACCACATGGGCCTACCAGGGCATTCCTTCCACTCTGAGATGACAGCAGTGAAGACTTTGCGCTCCCCTGCATCATTCAGGAATTATATGAAGTCGTGCCAAAAGTGTTTTCCACAAAATCCATGCACACTATTTGACGTGTTATCAATGTTCTCATTTCAGTAGGAGATGAAAGCAGTGGTGTCTCACACAGTACGTACTCTTGTCAGCATCCTGTCGAAACACCTGGCTGCAATATAGGATCTCTGGCTCGTGTCATAGCCCAAGAGCTACCGAAATGATTTCTCGTCAGCAGAGGAGGGAATGCTAGCATAGCACTTTGTGATCCTTGAAGGAGAATGAGCTCCTACAGTAGAGGTTTCTCCTACGTACTTTTTCCATCCGAAAAGCGTAGTCCCAAGAAGGATAGAAGCAAGAGCCTACTACCGCACTTTGACCATACAGTGTTGTCAACGTAGCAATGCGCGTGCAGCTAGCAGTCCACCTTACTCTATTCGAGTGAATTTCTCTCACACAGCACAGGAGTGAACGGTTTGAAAGCTGCCAAGTCCACGGCAATGAACATGTTCCTGAGAAGTGGCTTGAAGAGTGAACGCCGCACTAGATCAATATGTTCATATCAGTTGAATTGGAAATGAGCGGCTTGCACCATATCACATAACCTCTTCAGAGCCTATGATCCGCTTTCTTGCTCTCTTATCATTTACCTTGCTGTCTTGGAGTGCAACGATCTACAGAATGACTTTGTCGTCATCAACGGACTCAAGGAAACTACAGGAAAATGAGAGCTATGAAATGCACTATCGTCTACGACACACATTCCTCGACCTGCGGCCGTCATCTACATTTAGGCCTAGCCATAAACCTACATGTAACAGTAACCCAAACAATATTCCTAAGCCTATCATTAACCCATAACCCTAACCCTAACCCTAACCCTATCCCTAACCCTAACACTAACCCTAACCCTATCCCTAACCCTAATTATAAAGCTAATCCGAACCATAACGCTAGTGCTCGCCCTAACCCTAACTCTATCTTGAAAGAGAAGTCGTCTCATATACAAGAGCTGTGGGTTGTGCCCTAACCAAAATGCTACTGAAATCAGTTTCCATCCGTAGTGAATGAACTGGAGCATAGCAGTAGCTGAACTTTGCAGGACAATGAGCTGCGAGTGTGGGGTTTTCGCCCCTCTATTTTTTCCTTCAACAAATCAGAGTCCGAAGATTTCCTGCAGGTACTGACTACTATGTCTTGTGGACAAAACTGTTTCTCGAACGTAGATATGCACATGAAGCTCACAGTCCACTGACTCTATTCGACTGAATTTCCTTCTGAGAGAACAGCCAGGAATTCATGGAAAGCTTCCAAACAACTAGGCAATCAGGATGTTTCACACAAGTGCCTTAGTAGCAAAGTTCATCTCCAGTGGGTAACACTAGGTCAATGGACTCGTTTCAGTAGAGTGCGAAATGTATGGGGTGCCGATATGACCGACCGATTTAGAACGTCATTTCCATTGGTTTTCTGTATGATCACCTAGGCGGTAACTTTGCTAGCCAAAGAGTTCCGTAATCACGTTCCCCCAAACAAATGAGAGAACCCTAGTGGGCACAGGACTATGCCAACTATGAAGCCCAGTAAGCTTGGCTACCACTGTTTTCGCCAAATTATGCATTCCGGGAGGGAAGCATATGCGGGCGTTGGAAGGCCGCTAGGCCATGCTACGTGACGTGGACTCCAAGTCTCTGAAGATCTAAGGGAATGCGAATCAAAAGTAGCCTGTGGGGCTCCCAGTGGAAGACACTACACTCGTGAAGATTTGTTTTCTCCTCAAAATCACTCGGGAATAAACCTATTTCGTCGGAAGCGGGTTTTTTTCCCAAAGCCGTCTCAGTGTTGAACGTCTTCTCAATGTTCTCCTTTCAGGACTAGATGTAATGGGGGAAGAAGAGTGTAGCCTAAGAAATGCGTGGAGACTATACTTCGTCCCTTGGACTCCTCCCGTTGGTGAAGCAGTAAGGGACGAAGAAGCGAAAAGTACCACATGGGCCTACCAGGGCATTCCTTCCACTCTGAGATGACAGCAGTGAAGACTTTGCACTCCCCTGCATCATTCAGGAATTATATGAAGTCGTGCCAAAAGTGTTTTCCACAAAAGCCATGCACACTAGTTGACGTGTTATCAATGTTCTCATTTCAGTCGGAGATGAAAGCAGTGGTGTCTCACACAGTACGTACTCTTGTCAGCATCCTGTCGAAACACCTGGCTGCAATATAGGATCTCTGGCTCGTGTCATAGCCCAAGAGCTACCGAAATGATTTCTCGTCAGCAGAGGAGGGAATGCTAGCATAGCACTTTGTGATCCTTGAAGGGGAATGAGCTCCTAGAGTAGAGGTTTCTCCTACGTACTTTTTCCATCCGAAAAGCGTAGTCCCAAGAAGGAGAGAAGCAAGAGCCTACTACCGCACTTTGACCATACAGTGTTGTCAACCTAGCAATGCGCGTGCAGCTAGCAGTCCACCTTACTCTATTCGAGTGAATTTCTCTCACACAGCACAGGAGTGAACGGTTTGAAAGCTGCCAAGTCCACGGCAATGAACATGTTCCTGAGAAGTGGCTTGAAGCGTGAACGCCGCACTAGATCAATATGTTCATATCAGTTGAATTGGAAATGAGCGGCTTGCACCATATCACATAACCTCTTCAGAGCCTATGATCCGCTTTCTTGCTCTCTTATCATTTACCTTGCTGTGTTGGAGTGCAACGATCTACAGAATGACTTTGTCGTCATCAACGGACTCAAGGAAACTACAGGACAATGAGAGCTATGAAATGCACTATCGTCTACGACACACATTCCTCGACCTGCGGCCGTCATCTACCTTTATGCCTAGCCATAAACCTACATGTAACAGTAACCCAAACAATATTCCTAAGCCTATCATTAACCCTAACCCTAACCCTAACCCTAACCCTAACCCTATCCCTAACCCTAACCCTAACCCTAACCCTAACCCTATCCCTAACCCTAACCCTAACCCTAACCCTATCCCTAACCCTAATTATAAAGCTAATCCTAACCATAACGCTAGTGCTCGCCCTAACCCTAACTCTATCTTGAAAGAGAAGTCGTCTCATATACAAGAGCTGTGGGTTGTGCCCTAACCAAAATGCTACTGAAATCAGTTTCCATCCGTAGTGAATGAACTGGAGCATAGCAGTAGCTGAACTTTGCAGGACAATGAGCTGCGAGTGTGGGGTTTTCGCCCCTCTATTTTTTCCTTCAACAAATCAGAGTCCGAAGATTTCCTGCAGGTACTGACTACTATGTCTTGTGGACAAAACTGTTTCTCGAACGTAGATATGCACATGAAGCTCACAGTCCACTGACTCTATTCGACTGAATTTCCTTCTGAGAGAACAGCCAGGAATTCATGGAAAGCTTCCAAACAACTAGGCAATCAGGATGTTTCACACAAGTGCCTTAGTAGCAAAGTTCATCTCCAGTGGGTAACACTAGGTCAATGGACTCGTTTCAGTAGAGTGCGAAATGTATGGGGTGCCGATATGACCGACCGATTTAGAACGTCATTTCCATTGGTTTTCTGTATGATCACCTAGGCGGTAACTTTGCTAGCCAAAGAGTTCCGTAATCACGTTCCCCCAAACAAATGAGAGAACCCTAGTGGGCACAGGACTATGCCAACTATGAAGCCCAGTAAGCTTGGCTACCACTGTTTTCGCCAAATTATGCATTCCGGGAGGGAAGCATATGCGGGTGTTGGAAGGCCGCTAGGCCATGCTACGTGACGTGGACTCCAAGTCTCTGAAGATCTAAGGGAATGCGAATCAAAAGTAGCCTGTGGGGCTCCCAGTGGAAGACACTACACTCGTGAAGATTTGTTTTCTCCTCAAAATCACTCGGGAATAAACCTATTTCGTCGGAAGCGGGTTTTTTTCCCAAAGCCGTCTCAGTGTTGAACGTCTTCTCAATGTTCTCCTTTCAGGACTAGATGTAATGGGGGAAGAAGAGTGTAGCCTAAGAAATGCGTGGAGACTATACTTCGTCCCTTGGACTCCTCCCGTTGGTGAAGCAGTAAGGGACGAAGAAGCGAAAAGTACCCCATGGGCCTACCAGGGCATTCCTTCCACTCTGAGATGACAGCAGTGAAGACTATGCGCTCCAATGCATCATTCAGGAATTATATGAAGTCGTGCCAAAAGTGTTTTCCACAAAATCCATGCACACTATTTGACGTGTTATCAATGTTCTCATTTCAGTAGGAGATGAAAGCAGTGGTGTCTCACACAGTACGTACTCTTGTCAGCATCCTGTCGAAACACCTGGCTGCAATATAGGATCTCTGGCTCGTGTCATAGCCCAAGAGCTACCGAAATGATTTCTCGTCAGCAGAGGAGGGAATGTTAGCATAGCACTTTGTGATCCTTGAAGGGGAATGAGCTCCTACAGTAGAGGTTTCTCCTACGTACTTTTTCCATCCGAAAAGCGTAGTCCCAAGAAGGAGAGAAGCAAGAGCCTACTACCGCACTTTGACCATACAGTGTTGTCAACGTAGCAATGCGCGTGCAGCTAGCAGTCCACCTTACTCTATTCGAGTGAATTTCTCTCACACACCACAGGAGTGAACGGTTTGAAAGCTGCCAAGTCCACGGCAATGATCATGTTCCTGAGAAGTGGCTTGAAGCGTGAACGCCGCACTAGATCAATATGTTCATATCAGTTGAATTGGAAATGAGCGGCTTGCACCATATCACATAACCTCTTCAGAGCCTATGATCCGCTTTCTTGCTCTCTTATCATTTACCTTGCTGTGTTGGAGTGCAACGATCTACAGAATGACTTTGTCGTCATCAACGGACTCAAGGAAACTACAGGACAATGAGAGCTATGAAATGCACTATCGTCTACGACACACTTTCCTCGACCTGCGGCCGTCATCCACCTTTATGCCTAGCCATAAACCTACATGTAACAGTAACCCAAACAATATTCCTAAGCCTATCATTAACCCTAACCCTAACCCTAACCCTAACCCTATCCCTAACCCTAACCCTAACCCTAACCCTATCCCTAACCTTAACCCTAACCCTAACCCTATCGCTAACTGTAATTATAAAGCTAATCCAAACCATAACGCTAGTCTCGCCCTAACCCTAACTCTATCTTGAAAGAGAAGTCGTCTCATATACAAGAGCTGTGGGTTGTGCCCTAACCAAAATGCTACTGAAATCATTTTCCATCCGTAGTGAATGAACTGGAGCATAGCAGTAGCTGAACTTTGCAGGACAGTGAGCTGCGAGTTTGGGGTTTTCGCCCCTCTATTTTTTCCTTCAACAAATTAGAGTCCGAAGATTTCCTGCAGGTACTGACTACTATTTCTTGTGGACAAAACTGTTTCTCGAACGTAGATATGCACATGAAGCTCACTTTCCACTGACTCTATTCGAATGAATTTCCTTCTGAGAGAACAGCCAGGAATTCATGGAAAGCTTCCAAACAACTAGGCAATCAGGATGTTTCACACAAGTGCCTTAGTAGCAAATTTCATCTCCAGTGGGTAACACTAGGTCAATGGACTCGTTTCAGTAGAGTGCGAAATGTATGGGGTGCCGATATGACCGACCGATTTAGAACGTCATTTCCATTGGTTTTCTGTATGATCACCTAGGCGGTAACTTTGCTAGCCAAAGAGTTCCGTAATCACGTTCCCCAAACAAATGAGAGAACCCTAGTGGGCACAGGACTATGCCAACTATGAAGCCCAGTAAGCTTGGCTACCACTGTTTTCGCCAAATTATGCATTCCGGGAGGGAAGCGTATGCGGGCGTTGGAAGGCCGCTAGGCCATGCTACGTGACGTGGACTCCAAGTCTCTGAAGATCTAAGGGAATGCGAATCTCAAGTAGCCTGTGGGGCTCCCAGTGGAAGACACTACACTCGTGAAGATTTGTTTTCTCCTCAAAATCACTCGGGAATAAACCTATTTAGTCGGAAGCGGGTTTTTTTCCCAAAGCCGTCTCAGTGTTGAACGTCTTCTCAATGTTCTCCTTTCAGGACTAGATGTAATGGGGGAAGAAGAGTGTAGCCTAAGAAATGCGTGGAGACTATACTTCGTCCCTTGGACTCCTCCCGTTGGTGAAGCAGTAAGGGACGAAGAAGCGAAAAGTACCCCATGGGCCTACCAGGGCATTCCTTCCACTCTGAGATGACAGCAGTGAAGACTATGCGCTCCAATGCATCATTCAGGAATTATATGAAGTCGTGCCAAAAGTGTTTTCCACAAAATCCATGCACACTATTTGACGTGTTATCAATGTTCTCATTTCAGTAGGAGATGAAAGCAGTGGTGTCTCACACAGTACGTACTCTTGTCAGCATCCTGTCGAAACACCTGGCTGCAATATAGGATCTCTGGCTCGTGTCATAGCCCAAGAGCTACCGAAATGATTTCTCGTCAGCAGAGGAGGGAATGTTAGCATAGCACTTTGTGATCCTTGAAGGGGAATGAGCTCCTACAGTAGAGGTTTCTCCTACGTACTTTTTCCATCCGAAAAGCGTAGTCCCAAGAAGGAGAGAAGCAAGAGCCTACTACCGCACTTTGACCATACAGTGTTGTCAACGTAGCAATGCGCGTGCAGCTAGCAGTCCACCTTACTCTATTCGAGTGAATTTCTCTCACACACCACAGGAGTGAACGGTTTGAAAGCTGCCAAGTCCACGGCAATGATCATGTTCCTGAGAAGTGGCTTGAAGCGTGAACGCCGCACTAGATCAATATGTTCATATCAGTTGAATTGGAAATGAGCGGCTTGCACCATATCACATAACCTCTTCAGAGCCTATGATCCGCTTTCTTGCTCTCTTATCATTTACCTTGCTGTGTTGGAGTGCAACGATCTACAGAATGACTTTGTCGTCATCAACGGACTCAAGGAAACTACAGGACAATGAGAGCTATGAAATGCACTATCGTCTACGACACACTTTCCTCGACCTGCGGCCGTCATCCACCTTTATGCCTAGCCATAAACCTACATGTAACAGTAACCCAAACAATATTCCTAAGCCTATCATTAACCCTAACCCTAACCCTAACCCTAACCCTATCCCTAACCCTAACCCTAACCCTAACCCTATCCCTAACCTTAACCCTAACCCTAACCCTATCGCTAACTGTAATTATAAAGCTAATCCAAACCATAACGCTAGTCTCGCCCTAACCCTAACTCTATCTTGAAAGAGAAGTCGTCTCATATACAAGAGCTGTGGGTTGTGCCCTAACCAAAATGCTACTGAAATCATTTTCCATCCGTAGTGAATGAACTGGAGCATAGCAGTAGCTGAACTTTGCAGGACAGTGAGCTGCGAGTTTGGGGTTTTCGCCCCTCTATTTTTTCCTTCAACAAATTAGAGTCCGAAGATTTCCTGCAGGTACTGACTACTATTTCTTGTGGACAAAACTGTTTCTCGAACGTAGATATGCACATGAAGCTCACTTTCCACTGACTCTATTCGAATGAATTTCCTTCTGAGAGAACAGCCAGGAATTCATGGAAAGCTTCCAAACAACTAGGCAATCAGGATGTTTCACACAAGTGCCTTAGTAGCAAATTTCATCTCCAGTGGGTAACACTAGGTCAATGGACTCGTTTCAGTAGAGTGCGAAATGTATGGGGTGCCGATATGACCGACCGATTTAGAACGTCATTTCCATTGGTTTTCTGTATGATCACCTAGGCGGTAACTTTGCTAGCCAAAGAGTTCCGTAATCACGTTCCCCAAACAAATGAGAGAACCCTAGTGGGCACAGGACTATGCCAACTATGAAGCCCAGTAAGCTTGGCTACCACTGTTTTCGCCAAATTATGCATTCCGGGAGGGAAGCGTATGCGGGCGTTGGAAGGCCGCTAGGCCATGCTACGTGACGTGGACTCCAAGTCTCTGAAGATCTAAGGGAATGCGAATCTCAAGTAGCCTGTGGGGCTCCCAGTGGAAGACACTACACTCGTGAAGATTTGTTTTCTCCTCAAAATCACTCGGGAATAATCCTATTTCGTCGGAAGCGGGTTTTTTTCCCAAAGCCGTCTCAGTGTTGAATGTCTTCTCATGTTCTCCTTTCAGGACTAGATGTAATGTGGGAAGAAGAGTGTAGCCTAAGAAATGCGTGGAGACTATACTTCGTCCCTTGGACTCCTCCCGTTGGTGAAGCAGTAAGGGACGAAGAAGCGAAAAGTACCACATGGGCCTACCAGGGCATTCCTTCCACTCTGAGATGACAGCAGTGAAGACTTTGCGCTCCCCTGCATCATTCAGGAATTATATGAAGTCGTGCCAAAAGTGTTTTCCACAAAATCCATGCACACTATTTGACGTGTTATCAATGTTCTCATTTCAGTAGGAGATGAAAGCAGTGGTGTCTCACACAGTACGTACTCTTGTCAGCATCCTGTCGAAACACCTGGCTGCAATATAGGATCTCTGGCTCGTGTCATAGCCCAAGAGCTACCGAAATGATTTCTCGTCAGCAGAGGAGGGAATGCTAGCATAGCACTTTGTGATCCTTGAAGGGGAATGAGCTCCTACAGTAGAGGTTTCTCCTACGTACTTTTTCCATCCGAAAAGCGTAGTCCCAAGAAGGATAGAAGCAAGAGCCTACTACCGCACTTTGACCATACAGTGTTGTCAACGTAGCAATGCGCGTGCAGCTAGCAGTCCACCTTACTCTATTCGAGTGAATTTCTCTCACACACCACAGGAGTGAACGGTTTGAAAGCTGCCAAGTCCACGGCAATGAACATGTTCCTGAGAAGTGGCTTGAAGAGTGAACGCCGCACTAGATCAATATGTTCATATCAGTTGAATTGGAAATGAGCGGCTTGCACCATATCACATAACCTCTTCAGAGCCTATGATCCGCTTTCTTGCTCTCTTATCATTTACCTTGCTGTCTTGGAGTGCAACGATCTACAGAATGACTTTGTCGTCATCAACGGACTCAAGGAAACTACAGGACAATGAGAGCTATGAAATGCACTATCGTCTACGACACACATTCCTCGACCTGCGGCCGTCATCTACCTTTAGGCCTAGCCATAAACCTACATGTAACAGTAACCCAAACAATATTCCTAAGCCTATCATTAACCCTAACCCTAACCCTAACCCTAACCCTATCCCTAACCCTAACACTAACCCTAACCCTATCCCTAACCCTAATTATAAAGCTAATCCGAACCATAACGCTAGTGCTCGCCCTAACCCTAACTCTATCTTGAAAGAGAAGTCGTCTCATATACAAGAGCTGTGGGTTGTGCCCTAACCAAAATGCTACTGAAATCAGTTTCCATCCATAGTGAATGAACTGGAGCATAGCAGTAGCTGAACTTTGCAGGACAATGAGCTGCGAGTGTGGGGTTTTCGCCCCTCTATTTTTTCCTTCAACAAATCAGAGTCCGAAGATTTCCTGCAGGTACTGACTACTATGTCTTGTGGACAAAACTGTTTCTCGAACGTAGATATGCACATGAAGCTCACAGTCCACTGAATCTATTCAACTGAATTTCCTTCTGAGAGAACGGCCAGGAATTCATGGAAAGCTTCCAAACAACTAGGCAATCAGGATGTTTCACACAAGTGCCTTAGTAGCAAAGTTCATCTCCAGTGGGTAACACTAGGTCAATGGACTCGTTTCAGTAGAGTGCGAAATGTATGGGGTGCCGATATGACCGACCGATTTAGAACGTCATTTCCATTGGTTTTCTGTATGATCACCTAGGCGGTAACTTTGCTAGCCAAAGAGTTCCGTAATCACGTTCCCCAAACAAATGAGAGAACCCTAGTGGGCACAGGACTATGCCAACTATGAAGCCCAGTAAGCTTGGCTACCACTGTTTTCGCCAAATTATGCATTCCGGGAGGGAAGCGTATGCGGGCGTTGGAAGGCCGCTAGGCCATGCTACGTGACGTGGAATCCAAGTCTCTGAAGATCTAAGGGAATGCGAATCTCAAGTAGCCTGTGGGGCTCCCAGTGGAAGACACTACACTCGTGAAGATTTGTTTTCTCCTCAAAATCACTCGGGAATAATCCTATTTCGTCGGAAGCGGGTTTTTTTCCCAAAGCCGTCTCAGTGTTGAAGGTCTTCTCAATGTTCTCCTTTCAGGACTAGATGTAATGTGGGAAGAAGAGTGTAGCCTAAGAAATGCGTGGAGACTATACTTCGTCCCTTGGACTCCTCCCGTTGGTGAAGCAGTAAGGGAAGAAGAAGCGAAAAGTACCACATTGGCCCAGCCGGGCATTCCTTCCACTCTGAGATGACAGCAGTGAAGACTTTGCGCTCCCCTGCATCATTCAGGAATTATATGAAGTCGTGCCAAAAGTGTTTTCCACAAAATCCATGCACACTATTTGACGTGTTATCAATGTTCTCATTTCAGTAGGAGATGAAAGCAGTGGTGTCTCACACAGTACGTACTCTTGTCAGCATCCTGTCGAAACACCTCGCTGCAATATAGGATCTCTGGCTCGTGTCATAGCCCAAGAGCTACCGAAATGATTTCTCGTCAGCAGAGGAGGGAATGCTAGCATAGCACTTTGTGATCCTTGAAGGGGAATGAGCTCCTACAGTAGAGGTTTCTCCTACGTACTTTTTCCATCCGAAAAGCGTAGTCCCAAGAAGGATAGAAGCAAGAGCCTACTACCGCACTTTGACCATACAGTGTTGTCAACGTAGCAATGCGCGTGCAGCTAGCAGTCCACCTTACTCTATTCGAGTGAATTTCTCTCACACACCACAGGAGTGAACGGTTTGAAAGCTGCCAAGTCCACGGCAATGAACATGTTCCTGAGAAGTGGCTTGAAGAGTGAACGCCGCACTAGATCAATATGTTCATATCAGTTGAATTGGAAATGAGCGGCTTGCACCATATCACATAACCTCTTCAGAGCCTATGATCCGCTTTCTTGCTCTCTTATCATTTACCTTGCTGTCTTGGAGTGCAACGATCTACAGAATGACTTTGTCGTCATCAACGGACTCAAGGAAACTACAGGACAATGAGAGCTATGAAATGCACTATCGTCTACGACACACATTCCTCGACCTGCGGCCGTCATCTACCTTTATGCCTAGCCATAAACCTACATGTAACAGTAACCCAAACAATATTCCTAAGCCTATCATTAACCCTAACCCTAACCCTAACCCTAACCCTAACCCTATCCCTAACCCTAACCCTAACCCTAACCCTATCCCTAACCCTAACCCTAACCCTAACCCTATCCCTAACCCTAATTATAAAGCTAATCCTAACCATAACGCTAGTGCTCGCCCTAACCCTAACTCTATCTTGAAAGAGAAGTCGTCTCATATACAAGAGCTGTGGGTTGTGCCCTAACCAAAATGCTACTGAAATCAGTTTCCATCCGTAGTGAATGAACTGGAGCATAGCAGTAGCTGAACTTTGCAGGACAATGAGCTGCGAGTGTGGGCTTTTCGCCCCTCTATTTTTTCCTTCAACAAATCAGAGTCCGAAGATTTCCTGCAGGTACTGACTACTATGTCTTGTGGACAAAACTGTTTCTCGAACGTAGATATGCACATGAAGCTCACAGTCCACTGACTCTATTCGACTGAATTTCCTTCTGAGAGAACAGCCAGGAATTCATGGAAAGCTTCCAAACAACTAGGCAATCAGGATGTTTCACACAAGTGCCTTAGTAGCAAAGTTCATCTCCAGTGGGTAACACTAGGTCAATGGACTCGTTTCAGTAGAGTGCGAAATGTATGGGGTGCCGATATGACCGACCGATTTAGAACGTCATTTCCATTGGTTTTCTGTATGATCACCTAGGCGGTAACTTTGCTAGCCAAAGAGTTCCGTAATCACGTTCCCCAAACAAATGAGAGAACCCTAGTGGGCACAGGACTATGCCAACTATGAAGCCCAGTAAGCTTGGCTACCACTGTTTTCGCCAAATTATGCATTCCGGGAGGGAAGCGTATGCGGGCGTTGGAAGGCCGCTAGGCCATGCTACGTGACGTGGACTCCAAGTCTCTGAAGATCTAAGGGAATGCGAATCTCAAGTAGCCTGTGGGGCTCCCAGTGGAAGACACTACACTCGTGAAGATTTGTTTTCTCCTCAAAATCACTCGGGAATAATCCTATTTCGTCGGAAGCGGGTTTTTTTCCCAAAGCCGTCTCAGTGTTGAATGTCTTCTCATGTTCTCCTTTCAGGACTAGATGTAATGTGGGAAGAAGAGTGTAGCCTAAGAAATGCGTGGAGACTATACTTCGTCCCTTGGACTCCTCCCGTTGGTGAAGCAGTAAGGGACGAAGAAGCGAAAAGTACCACATGGGCCTACCAGGGCATTCCTTCCACTCTGAGATGACAGCAGTGAAGACTTTGCGCTCCCCTGCATCATTCAGGAATTATATGAAGTCGTGCCAAAAGTGTTTTCCACAAAATCCATGCACACTATTTGACGTGTTATCAATGTTCTCATTTCAGTAGGAGATGAAAGCAGTGGTGTCTCACACAGTACGTACTCTTGTCAGCATCCTGTCGAAACACCTGGCTGCAATATAGGATCTCTGGCTCGTGTCATAGCCCAAGAGCTACCGAAATGATTTCTCGTCAGCAGAGGAGGGAATGCTAGCATAGCACTTTGTGATCCTTGAAGGAGAATGAGCTCCTACAGTAGAGGTTTCTCCTACGTACTTTTTCCATCCGAAAAGCGTAGTCCCAAGAAGGATAGAAGCAAGAGCCTACTACCGCACTTTGACCATACAGTGTTGTCAACGTAGCAATGCGCGTGCAGCTAGCAGTCCACCTTACTCTATTCGAGTGAATTTCTCTCACACACCACAGGAGTGAACGGTTTGAAAGCTGCCAAGTCCACGGCAATGAACATGTTCCTGAGAAGTGGCTTGAAGAGTGAACGCCGCACTAGATCAATATGTTCATATCAGTTGAATTGGAAATGAGCGGCTTGCACCATATCACATAACCTCTTCAGAGCCTATGATCCGCTTTCTTGCTCTCTTATCATTTACCTTGCTGTCTTGGAGTGCAACGATCTACAGAATGACTTTGTCGTCATCAACGGACTCAAGGAAACTACAGGAAAATGAGAGCTATGAAATGCACTATCGTCTACGACACACATTCCTCGACCTGCGGCCGTCATCTACCTTTAGGCCTAGCCATAAACCTACATGTAACAGTAACCCAAACAATATTCCTAAGCCTATCATTAACCCTAACCCTAACCCTAACCCTAACCCTATCCCTAACCCTAACACTAACCCTAACCCTATCCCTAACCCTAATTATAAAGCTAATCCGAACCATAACGCTAGTGCTCGCCCTAACCCTAACTCTATCTTGAAAGAGAAGTCGTCTCATATACAAGAGCTGTGGGTTGTGCCCTAACCAAAATGCTACTGAAATCAGTTTCCATCCGTAGTGAATGAACTGGAGCATAGCAGTAGCTGAACTTTGCAGGACAATGAGCTGCGAGTGTGGGGTTTTCGCCCCTCTATTTTTTCCTTCAACAAATCAGAGTCCGAAGATTTCCTGCAGGTACTGACTACTATGTCTTGTGGACAAAACTGTTTCTCGAACGTAGATATGCACATGAAGCTCACAGTCCACTGACTCTATTCAACTGAATTTCCTTCTGAGAGAACGGCCAGGAATTCATGGAAAGCTTCCAAACAACTAGGCAATCAGGATGTTTCACACAAGTGCCTTAGTAGCAAATTTCATCTCCAGTGGGTAACACTAGGTCAATGGACTCGTTTCAGTAGAGTGCGAAATGTATGGGGTGCCGATATGACCGACCGATTTAGAACGTCATTTCCATTGGTTTTCTGTATGATCACCTAGGCGGTAACTTTGCTAGCCAAAGAGTTCCGTAATCACGTTCCCCAAACAAATGAGAGAACCCTAGTGGGCACAGGACTATGCCAACTATGAAGCCCAGTAAGCTTGGCTACCACTGTTTTCGCCAAATTATGCATTCTTGGAGGGAAGCGTATGCGGGCGTTGGAAGGCCGCTAGGCCATGCTACGTGACGTGGACTCCAAGTCTCTGAAGATCTAAGGGAATGCGAATCTCAAGTAGCCTGTGGGGCTCCCAGTGGAAGACACTACACTCGTGAAGATTTGTTTTCTCCTCAAAATCACTCGGGAATAATCCTATTTCGTCGGAAGCGGGTTTTTTTCCCAAAGCCGTCTCAGTGTTGAAGGTCTTCTCAATGTTCTCCTTTCAGGACTAGATGTAATGGGGGAAGAAGAGTGTAGCCTAAGAAATGCGTGGAGACTATACTTCGTCCCTTGGACTCCTCCCGTTGGTGAAGCAGTAAGGGACGAAGAAGCGAAAAGTACCACATGGGCCTACCAGGGCATTCCTTCCACTCTGAGATGACAGCAGTGAAGACTTTGCGCTCCCCTGCATCATTCAGGAATTATATGAAGTCGTGCCAAAAGTGTTTTCCACAAAATCCATGCACACTATTTGACGTGTTATCAATGTTCTCATTTCAGTAGGAGATGAAAGCAGTGGTGTCTCACACAGTACGTACTCTTGTCAGCATCCTGTCGAAACACCTGGCTGCAATATAGGATCTCTGGCTCGTGTCATAGCCCAAGAGCTACCGAAATGATTTCTCGTCAACAGAGGAGGGAATGCTAGCATAGCACTTTGTGATCCTTGAAGGGGAATGAGCTCCTACAGTAGAGGTTTCTCCTACGTACTTTTTCCATCCGAAAAGCGTAGTCCCAAGAAGGAGAGAAGCAAGAGCCTACTACCGCACTTTGACCATACAGTGTTGTCAACGTAGCAATGCGCGTGCAGCTAGCAGTCCACCTTACTCTATTCGAGTGAATTTCTCTCACACAGCACAGGAGTGAACGGTTTGAAAGCTGCCAAGTCCACGGCAATGAACATGTTCCTGAGAAGTGGCTTGAAGAGTGAACGCCGCACTAGATCAATATGTTCATATCAGTTGAATTGGAAATGAGCGGCTTGCACCATATCACATAACCTCTTCAGAGCCTATGATCCGCTTTCTTGCTCTCTTATCATTTACCTTGCTGTCTTGGAGTGCAACGATCTACAGAATGACTTTGTCGTCATCAACGGACTCAAGGAAACTACAGGACAATGAGAGCTATGAAATGCACTATCGTCTACGACACACATTCCTCGACCTGCGGCCGTCATCTACCTTTATGCCTAGCCATAAACCTACATGTAACAGTAACCCAAACAATATTCCTAAGCCTATCATTAACCCTAACCCTAACCCTAACCCTAACCCTAACCCTATCCCTAACCCTAACCCTAACCCTAACCCTATCCCTAACCCTAACCCTAACCCTAACCCTATCCCTAACCCTAATTATAAAGCTAATCCTAACCATAACGCTAGTGCTCGCCCTAACCCTAACTCTATCTTGAAAGAGAAGTCGTCTCATATACAAGAGCTGTGGGTTGTGCCCTAACCAAAATGCTACTGAAATCAGTTTCCATCCGTAGTGAATGAACTGGAGCATAGCAGTAGCTGAACTTTGCAGGACAATGAGCTGCGAGTGTGGGCTTTTCGCCCCTCTATTTTTTCCTTCAACAAATCAGAGTCCGAAGATTTCCTGCAGGTACTGACTACTATGTCTTGTGGACAAAACTGTTTCTCGAACGTAGATATGCACATGAAGCTCACAGTCCACTGACTCTATTCGACTGAATTTCCTTCTGAGAGAACAGCCAGGAATTCATGGAAAGCTTCCAAACAACTAGGCAATCAGGATGTTTCACACAAGTGCCTTAGTAGCAAAGTTCATCTCCAGTGGGTAACACTAGGTCAATGGACTCGTTTCAGTAGAGTGCGAAATGTATGGGGTGCCGATATGACCGACCGATTTAGAACGTCATTTCCATTGGTTTTCTGTATGATCACCTAGGCGGTAACTTTGCTAGCCAAAGAGTTCCGTAATCACGTTCCCCCAAACAAATGAGAGAACCCTAGTGGGCACAGGACTATGCCAACTATGAAGCCCAGTAAGCTTGGCTACCACTGTTTTCGCCAAATTATGCATTCCGGGAGGGAAGCGTATGCGGGCGTTGGAAGGCCGCTAGGCCATGCTACGTGACGTGGACTCCAAGTCTCTGAAGATCTAAGGGAATGCGAATCTCAAGTAGCCTGTGGGGCTCCCAGTGGAAGACACTACACTCGTGAAGATTTGTTTTCTCCTCAAAATCACTCGGGAATAATCCTATTTCGTCGGAAGCGGGTTTTTTTCCCAAAGCCGTCTCAGTGTTGAATGTCTTCTCATGTTCTCCTTTCAGGACTAGATGTAATGTGGGAAGAAGAGTGTAGCCTAAGAAATGCGTGGAGACTATACTTCGTCCCTTGGACTCCTCCCGTTGGTGAAGCAGTAAGGGACGAAGAAGCGAAAAGTACCACATGGGCCTACCAGGGCATTCCTTCCACTCTGAGATGACAGCAGTGAAGACTTTGCGCTCCCCTGCATCATTCAGGAATTATATGAAGTCGTGCCAAAAGTGTTTTCCACAAAATCCATGCACACTATTTGACGTGTTATCAATGTTCTCATTTCAGTAGGAGATGAAAGCAGTGGTGTCTCACACAGTACGTACTCTTGTCAGCATCCTGTCGAAACACCTGGCTGCAATATAGGATCTCTGGCTCGTGTCATAGCCCAAGAGCTACCGAAATGATTTCTCGTCAGCAGAGGAGGGAATGCTAGCATAGCACTTTGTGATCCTTGAAGGAGAATGAGCTCCTACAGTAGAGGTTTCTCCTACGTACTTTTTCCATCCGAAAAGCGTAGTCCCAAGAAGGATAGAAGCAAGAGCCTACTACCGCACTTTGACCATACAGTGTTGTCAACGTAGCAATGCGCGTGCAGCTAGCAGTCCACCTTACTCTATTCGAGTGAATTTCTCTCACACACCACAGGAGTGAACGGTTTGAAAGCTGCCAAGTCCACGGCAATGAACATGTTCCTGAGAAGTGGCTTGAAGAGTGAACGCCGCACTAGATCAATATGTTCATATCAGTTGAATTGGAAATGAGCGGCTTGCACCATATCACATAACCTCTTCAGAGCCTATGATCCGCTTTCTTGCTCTCTTATCATTTACCTTGCTGTCTTGGAGTGCAACGATCTACAGAATGACTTTGTCGTCATCAACGGACTCAAGGAAACTACAGGAAAATGAGAGCTATGAAATGCACTATCGTCTACGACACACATTCCTCGACCTGCGGCCGTCATCTACCTTTAGGCCTAGCCATAAACCTACATGTAACAGTAACCCAAACAATATTCCTAAGCCTATCATTAACCCTAACCCTAACCCTAACCCTAACCCTATCCCTAACCCTAACACTAACCCTAACCCTATCCCTAACCCTAATTATAAAGCTAATCCGAACCATAACGCTAGTGCTCGCCCTAACCCTAACTCTATCTTGAAAGAGAAGTCGTCTCATATACAAGAGCTGTGGGTTGTGCCCTAACCAAAATGCTACTGAAATCAGTTTCCATCCGTAGTGAATGAACTGGAGCATAGCAGTAGCTGAACTTTGCAGGACAATGAGCTGCGAGTGTGGGGTTTTCGCCCCTCTATTTTTTCCTTCAACAAATCAGAGTCCGAAGATTTCCTGCAGGTACTGACTACTATGTCTTGTGGACAAAACTGTTTCTCGAACGTAGATATGCACATGAAGCTCACAGTCCACTGACTCTATTCAACTGAATTTCCTTCTGAGAGAACGGCCAGGAATTCATGGAAAGCTTCCAAACAACTAGGCAATCAGGATGTTTCACACAAGTGCCTTAGTAGCAAATTTCATCTCCAGTGGGTAACACTAGGTCAATGGACTCGTTTCAGTAGAGTGCGAAATGTATGGGGTGCCGATATGACCGACCGATTTAGAACGTCATTTCCATTGGTTTTCTGTATGATCACCTAGGCGGTAACTTTGCTAGCCAAAGAGTTCCGTAATCACGTTCCCCAAACAAATGAGAGAACCCTAGTGGGCACAGGACTATGCCAACTATGAAGCCCAGTAAGCTTGGCTACCACTGTTTTCGCCAAATTATGCATTCTTGGAGGGAAGCGTATGCGGGCGTTGGAAGGCCGCTAGGCCATGCTACGTGACGTGGACTCCAAGTCTCTGAAGATCTAAGGGAATGCGAATCTCAAGTAGCCTGTGGGGCTCCCAGTGGAAGACACTACACTCGTGAAGATTTGTTTTCTCCTCAAAATCACTCGGGAATAATCCTATTTCGTCGGAAGCGGGTTTTTTTCCCAAAGCCGTCTCAGTGTTGAAGGTCTTCTCAATGTTCTCCTTTCAGGACTAGATGTAATGGGGGAAGAAGAGTGTAGCCTAAGAAATGCGTGGAGACTATACTTCGTCCCTTGGACTCCTCCCGTTGGTGAAGCAGTAAGGGACGAAGAAGCGAAAAGTACCACATGGGCCTACCAGGGCATTCCTTCCACTCTGAGATGACAGCAGTGAAGACTTTGCGCTCCCCTGCATCATTCAGGAATTATATGAAGTCGTGCCAAAAGTGTTTTCCACAAAATCCATGCACACTATTTGACGTGTTATCAATGTTCTCATTTCAGTAGGAGATGAAAGCAGTGGTGTCTCACACAGTACGTACTCTTGTCAGCATCCTGTCGAAACACCTGGCTGCAATATAGGATCTCTGGCTCGTGTCATAGCCCAAGAGCTACCGAAATGATTTCTCGTCAACAGAGGAGGGAATGCTAGCATAGCACTTTGTGATCCTTGAAGGGGAATGAGCTCCTACAGTAGAGGTTTCTCCTACGTACTTTTTCCATCCGAAAAGCGTAGTCCCAAGAAGGAGAGAAGCAAGAGCCTACTACCGCACTTTGACCATACAGTGTTGTCAACGTAGCAATGCGCGTGCAGCTAGCAGTCCACCTTACTCTATTCGAGTGAATTTCTCTCACACAGCACAGGAGTGAACGGTTTGAAAGCTGCCAAGTCCACGGCAATGAACATGTTCCTGAGAAGTGGCTTGAAGAGTGAACGCCGCACTAGATCAATATGTTCATATCAGTTGAATTGGAAATGAGCGGCTTGCACCATATCACATAACCTCTTCAGAGCCTATGATCCGCTTTCTTGCTCTCTTATCATTTACCTTGCTGTCTTGGAGTGCAACGATCTACAGAATGACTTTGTCGTCATCAACGGACTCAAGGAAACTACAGGACAATGAGAGCTATGAAATGCACTATCGTCTACGACACACATTCCTCGACCTGCGGCCGTCATCTACCTTTATGCCTAGCCATAAACCTACATGTAACAGTAACCCAAACAATATTCCTAAGCCTATCATTAACCCTAACCCTAACCCTAACCCTAACCCTAACCCTATCCCTAACCCTAACCCTAACCCTAACCCTATCCCTAACCCTAACCCTAACCCTAACCCTATCCCTAACCCTAATTATAAAGCTAATCCTAACCATAACGCTAGTGCTCGCCCTAACCCTAACTCTATCTTGAAAGAGAAGTCGTCTCATATACAAGAGCTGTGGGTTGTGCCCTAACCAAAATGCTACTGAAATCAGTTTCCATCCGTAGTGAATGAACTGGAGCATAGCAGTAGCTGAACTTTGCAGGACAATGAGCTGCGAGTGTGGGCTTTTCGCCCCTCTATTTTTTCCTTCAACAAATCAGAGTCCGAAGATTTCCTGCAGGTACTGACTACTATGTCTTGTGGACAAAACTGTTTCTCGAACGTAGATATGCACATGAAGCTCACAGTCCACTGACTCTATTCGACTGAATTTCCTTCTGAGAGAACAGCCAGGAATTCATGGAAAGCTTCCAAACAACTAGGCAATCAGGATGTTTCACACAAGTGCCTTAGTAGCAAAGTTCATCTCCAGTGGGTAACACTAGGTCAATGGACTCGTTTCAGTAGAGTGCGAAATGTATGGGGTGCCGATATGACCGACCGATTTAGAACGTCATTTCCATTGGTTTTCTGTATGATCACCTAGGCGGTAACTTTGCTAGCCAAAGAGTTCCGTAATCACGTTCCCCAAACAAATGAGAGAACCCTAGTGGGCACAGGACTATGCCAACTATGAAGCCCAGTAAGCTTGGCTACCACTGTTTTCGCCAAATTATGCATTCCGGGAGGGAAGCGTATGCGGGCGTTGGAAGGCCGCTAGGCCATGCTACGTGACGTGGACTCCAAGTCTCTGAAGATCTAAGGGAATGCGAATCTCAAGTAGCCTGTGGGGCTCCCAGTGGAAGACACTACACTCGTGAAGATTTGTTTTCTCCTCAAAATCACTCGGGAATAATCCTATTTCGTCGGAAGCGGGTTTTTTTCCCAAAGCCGTCTCAGTGTTGAATGTCTTCTCATGTTCTCCTTTCAGGACTAGATGTAATGTGGGAAGAAGAGTGTAGCCTAAGAAATGCGTGGAGACTATACTTCGTCCCTTGGACTCCTCCCGTTGGTGAAGCAGTAAGGGACGAAGAAGCGAAAAGTACCACATGGGCCTACCAGGGCATTCCTTCCACTCTGAGATGACAGCAGTGAAGACTTTGCGCTCCCCTGCATCATTCAGGAATTATATGAAGTCGTGCCAAAAGTGTTTTCCACAAAATCCATGCACACTATTTGACGTGTTATCAATGTTCTCATTTCAGTAGGAGATGAAAGCAGTGGTGTCTCACACAGTACGTACTCTTGTCAGCATCCTGTCGAAACACCTGGCTGCAATATAGGATCTCTGGCTCGTGTCATAGCCCAAGAGCTACCGAAATGATTTCTCGTCAGCAGAGGAGGGAATGCTAGCATAGCACTTTGTGATCCTTGAAGGAGAATGAGCTCCTACAGTAGAGGTTTCTCCTACGTACTTTTTCCATCCGAAAAGCGTAGTCCCAAGAAGGATAGAAGCAAGAGCCTACTACCGCACTTTGACCATACAGTGTTGTCAACGTAGCAATGCGCGTGCAGCTAGCAGTCCACCTTACTCTATTCGAGTGAATTTCTCTCACACACCACAGGAGTGAACGGTTTGAAAGCTGCCAAGTCCACGGCAATGAACATGTTCCTGAGAAGTGGCTTGAAGAGTGAACGCCGCACTAGATCAATATGTTCATATCAGTTGAATTGGAAATGAGCGGCTTGCACCATATCACATAACCTCTTCAGAGCCTATGATCCGCTTTCTTGCTCTCTTATCATTTACCTTGCTGTCTTGGAGTGCAACGATCTACAGAATGACTTTGTCGTCATCAACGGACTCAAGGAAACTACAGGAAAATGAGAGCTATGAAATGCACTATCGTCTACGACACACATTCCTCGACCTGCGGCCGTCATCTACCTTTAGGCCTAGCCATAAACCTACATGTAACAGTAACCCAAACAATATTCCTAAGCCTATCATTAACCCTAACCCTAACCCTAACCCTAACCCTATCCCTAACCCTAACACTAACCCTAACCCTATCCCTAACCCTAATTATAAAGCTAATCCGAACCATAACGCTAGTGCTCGCCCTAACCCTAACTCTATCTTGAAAGAGAAGTCGTCTCATATACAAGAGCTGTGGGTTGTGCCCTAACCAAAATGCTACTGAAATCAGTTTCCATCCGTAGTGAATGAACTGGAGCATAGCAGTAGCTGAACTTTGCAGGACAATGAGCTGCGAGTGTGGGGTTTTCGCCCCTCTATTTTTTCCTTCAACAAATCAGAGTCCGAAGATTTCCTGCAGGTACTGACTACTATGTCTTGTGGACAAAACTGTTTCTCGAACGTAGATATGCACATGAAGCTCACAGTCCACTGACTCTATTCAACTGAATTTCCTTCTGAGAGAACGGCCAGGAATTCATGGAAAGCTTCCAAACAACTAGGCAATCAGGATGTTTCACACAAGTGCCTTAGTAGCAAATTTCATCTCCAGTGGGTAACACTAGGTCAATGGACTCGTTTCAGTAGAGTGCGAAATGTATGGGGTGCCGATATGACCGACCGATTTAGAACGTCATTTCCATTGGTTTTCTGTATGATCACCTAGGCGGTAACTTTGCTAGCCAAAGAGTTCCGTAATCACGTTCCCCAAACAAATGAGAGAACCCTAGTGGGCACAGGACTATGCCAACTATGAAGCCCAGTAAGCTTGGCTACCACTGTTTTCGCCAAATTATGCATTCTTGGAGGGAAGCGTATGCGGGCGTTGGAAGGCCGCTAGGCCATGCTACGTGACGTGGACTCCAAGTCTCTGAAGATCTAAGGGAATGCGAATCTCAAGTAGCCTGTGGGGCTCCCAGTGGAAGACACTACACTCGTGAAGATTTGTTTTCTCCTCAAAATCACTCGGGAATAATCCTATTTCGTCGGAAGCGGGTTTTTTTCCCAAAGCCGTCTCAGTGTTGAAGGTCTTCTCAATGTTCTCCTTTCAGGACTAGATGTAATGGGGGAAGAAGAGTGTAGCCTAAGAAATGCGTGGAGACTATACTTCGTCCCTTGGACTCCTCCCGTTGGTGAAGCAGTAAGGGACGAAGAAGCGAAAAGTACCACATGGGCCTACCAGGGCATTCCTTCCACTCTGAGATGACAGCAGTGAAGACTTTGCGCTCCCCTGCATCATTCAGGAATTATATGAAGTCGTGCCAAAAGTGTTTTCCACAAAATCCATGCACACTATTTGACGTGTTATCAATGTTCTCATTTCAGTAGGAGATGAAAGCAGTGGTGTCTCACACAGTACGTACTCTTGTCAGCATCCTGTCGAAACACCTGGCTGCAATATAGGATCTCTGGCTCGTGTCATAGCCCAAGAGCTACCGAAATGATTTCTCGTCAACAGAGGAGGGAATGCTAGCATAGCACTTTGTGATCCTTGAAGGGGAATGAGCTCCTACAGTAGAGGTTTCTCCTACGTACTTTTTCCATCCGAAAAGCGTAGTCCCAAGAAGGAGAGAAGCAAGAGCCTACTACCGCACTTTGACCATACAGTGTTGTCAACGTAGCAATGCGCGTGCAGCTAGCAGTCCACCTTACTCTATTCGAGTGAATTTCTCTCACACAGCACAGGAGTGAACGGTTTGAAAGCTGCCAAGTCCACGGCAATGAACATGTTCCTGAGAAGTGGCTTGAAGAGTGAACGCCGCACTAGATCAATATGTTCATATCAGTTGAATTGGAAATGAGCGGCTTGCACCATATCACATAACCTCTTCAGAGCCTATGATCCGCTTTCTTGCTCTCTTATCATTTACCTTGCTGTCTTGGAGTGCAACGATCTACAGAATGACTTTGTCGTCATCAACGGACTCAAGGAAACTACAGGACAATGAGAGCTATGAAATGCACTATCGTCTACGACACACATTCCTCGACCTGCGGCCGTCATCTACCTTTATGCCTAGCCATAAACCTACATGTAACAGTAACCCAAACAATATTCCTAAGCCTATCATTAACCCTAACCCTAACCCTAACCCTAACCCTAACCCTATCCCTAACCCTAACCCTAACCCTAACCCTATCCCTAACCCTAACCCTAACCCTAACCCTATCCCTAACCCTAATTATAAAGCTAATCCTAACCATAACGCTAGTGCTCGCCCTAACCCTAACTCTATCTTGAAAGAGAAGTCGTCTCATATACAAGAGCTGTGGGTTGTGCCCTAACCAAAATGCTACTGAAATCAGTTTCCATCCGTAGTGAATGAACTGGAGCATAGCAGTAGCTGAACTTTGCAGGACAATGAGCTGCGAGTGTGGGCTTTTCGCCCCTCTATTTTTTCCTTCAACAAATCAGAGTCCGAAGATTTCCTGCAGGTACTGACTACTATGTCTTGTGGACAAAACTGTTTCTCGAACGTAGATATGCACATGAAGCTCACAGTCCACTGACTCTATTCGACTGAATTTCCTTCTGAGAGAACAGCCAGGAATTCATGGAAAGCTTCCAAACAACTAGGCAATCAGGATGTTTCACACAAGTGCCTTAGTAGCAAAGTTCATCTCCAGTGGGTAACACTAGGTCAATGGACTCGTTTCAGTAGAGTGCGAAATGTATGGGGTGCCGATATGACCGACCGATTTAGAACGTCATTTCCATTGGTTTTCTGTATGATCACCTAGGCGGTAACTTTGCTAGCCAAAGAGTTCCGTAATCACGTTCCCCCAAACAAATGAGAGAACCCTAGTGGGCACAGGACTATGCCAACTATGAAGCCCAGTAAGCTTGGCTACCACTGTTTTCGCCAAATTATGCATTCCGGGAGGGAAGCGTATGCGGGCGTTGGAAGGCCGCTAGGCCATGCTACGTGACGTGGACTCCAAGTCTCTGAAGATCTAAGGGAATGCGAATCTCAAGTAGCCTGTGGGGCTCCCAGTGGAAGACACTACACTCGTGAAGATTTGTTTTCTCCTCAAAATCACTCGGGAATAATCCTATTTCGTCGGAAGCGGGTTTTTTTCCCAAAGCCGTCTCAGTGTTGAATGTCTTCTCATGTTCTCCTTTCAGGACTAGATGTAATGTGGGAAGAAGAGTGTAGCCTAAGAAATGCGTGGAGACTATACTTCGTCCCTTGGACTCCTCCCGTTGGTGAAGCAGTAAGGGACGAAGAAGCGAAAAGTACCACATGGGCCTACCAGGGCATTCCTTCCACTCTGAGATGACAGCAGTGAAGACTTTGCGCTCCCCTGCATCATTCAGGAATTATATGAAGTCGTGCCAAAAGTGTTTTCCACAAAATCCATGCACACTATTTGACGTGTTATCAATGTTCTCATTTCAGTAGGAGATGAAAGCAGTGGTGTCTCACACAGTACGTACTCTTGTCAGCATCCTGTCGAAACACCTGGCTGCAATATAGGATCTCTGGCTCGTGTCATAGCCCAAGAGCTACCGAAATGATTTCTCGTCAGCAGAGGAGGGAATGCTAGCATAGCACTTTGTGATCCTTGAAGGAGAATGAGCTCCTACAGTAGAGGTTTCTCCTACGTACTTTTTCCATCCGAAAAGCGTAGTCCCAAGAAGGATAGAAGCAAGAGCCTACTACCGCACTTTGACCATACAGTGTTGTCAACGTAGCAATGCGCGTGCAGCTAGCAGTCCACCTTACTCTATTCGAGTGAATTTCTCTCACACACCACAGGAGTGAACGGTTTGAAAGCTGCCAAGTCCACGGCAATGAACATGTTCCTGAGAAGTGGCTTGAAGAGTGAACGCCGCACTAGATCAATATGTTCATATCAGTTGAATTGGAAATGAGCGGCTTGCACCATATCACATAACCTCTTCAGAGCCTATGATCCGCTTTCTTGCTCTCTTATCATTTACCTTGCTGTCTTGGAGTGCAACGATCTACAGAATGACTTTGTCGTCATCAACGGACTCAAGGAAACTACAGGAAAATGAGAGCTATGAAATGCACTATCGTCTACGACACACATTCCTCGACCTGCGGCCGTCATCTACCTTTAGGCCTAGCCATAAACCTACATGTAACAGTAACCCAAACAATATTCCTAAGCCTATCATTAACCCTAACCCTAACCCTAACCCTAACCCTATCCCTAACCCTAACACTAACCCTAACCCTATCCCTAACCCTAATTATAAAGCTAATCCGAACCATAACGCTAGTGCTCGCCCTAACCCTAACTCTATCTTGAAAGAGAAGTCGTCTCATATACAAGAGCTGTGGGTTGTGCCCTAACCAAAATGCTACTGAAATCAGTTTCCATCCGTAGTGAATGAACTGGAGCATAGCAGTAGCTGAACTTTGCAGGACAATGAGCTGCGAGTGTGGGGTTTTCGCCCCTCTATTTTTTCCTTCAACAAATCAGAGTCCGAAGATTTCCTGCAGGTACTGACTACTATGTCTTGTGGACAAAACTGTTTCTCGAACGTAGATATGCACATGAAGCTCACAGTCCACTGACTCTATTCAACTGAATTTCCTTCTGAGAGAACGGCCAGGAATTCATGGAAAGCTTCCAAACAACTAGGCAATCAGGATGTTTCACACAAGTGCCTTAGTAGCAAATTTCATCTCCAGTGGGTAACACTAGGTCAATGGACTCGTTTCAGTAGAGTGCGAAATGTATGGGGTGCCGATATGACCGACCGATTTAGAACGTCATTTCCATTGGTTTTCTGTATGATCACCTAGGCGGTAACTTTGCTAGCCAAAGAGTTCCGTAATCACGTTCCCCAAACAAATGAGAGAACCCTAGTGGGCACAGGACTATGCCAACTATGAAGCCCAGTAAGCTTGGCTACCACTGTTTTCGCCAAATTATGCATTCTTGGAGGGAAGCGTATGCGGGCGTTGGAAGGCCGCTAGGCCATGCTACGTGACGTGGACTCCAAGTCTCTGAAGATCTAAGGGAATGCGAATCTCAAGTAGCCTGTGGGGCTCCCAGTGGAAGACACTACACTCGTGAAGATTTGTTTTCTCCTCAAAATCACTCGGGAATAATCCTATTTCGTCGGAAGCGGGTTTTTTTCCCAAAGCCGTCTCAGTGTTGAAGGTCTTCTCAATGTTCTCCTTTCAGGACTAGATGTAATGGGGGAAGAAGAGTGTAGCCTAAGAAATGCGTGGAGACTATACTTCGTCCCTTGGACTCCTCCCGTTGGTGAAGCAGTAAGGGACGAAGAAGCGAAAAGTACCACATGGGCCTACCAGGGCATTCCTTCCACTCTGAGATGACAGCAGTGAAGACTTTGCGCTCCCCTGCATCATTCAGGAATTATATGAAGTCGTGCCAAAAGTGTTTTCCACAAAATCCATGCACACTATTTGACGTGTTATCAATGTTCTCATTTCAGTAGGAGATGAAAGCAGTGGTGTCTCACACAGTACGTACTCTTGTCAGCATCCTGTCGAAACACCTGGCTGCAATATAGGATCTCTGGCTCGTGTCATAGCCCAAGAGCTACCGAAATGATTTCTCGTCAACAGAGGAGGGAATGCTAGCATAGCACTTTGTGATCCTTGAAGGGGAATGAGCTCCTACAGTAGAGGTTTCTCCTACGTACTTTTTCCATCCGAAAAGCGTAGTCCCAAGAAGGAGAGAAGCAAGAGCCTACTACCGCACTTTGACCATACAGTGTTGTCAACGTAGCAATGCGCGTGCAGCTAGCAGTCCACCTTACTCTATTCGAGTGAATTTCTCTCACACAGCACAGGAGTGAACGGTTTGAAAGCTGCCAAGTCCACGGCAATGAACATGTTCCTGAGAAGTGGCTTGAAGAGTGAACGCCGCACTAGATCAATATGTTCATATCAGTTGAATTGGAAATGAGCGGCTTGCACCATATCACATAACCTCTTCAGAGCCTATGATCCGCTTTCTTGCTCTCTTATCATTTACCTTGCTGTCTTGGAGTGCAACGATCTACAGAATGACTTTGTCGTCATCAACGGACTCAAGGAAACTACAGGACAATGAGAGCTATGAAATGCACTATCGTCTACGACACACATTCCTCGACCTGCGGCCGTCATCTACCTTTATGCCTAGCCATAAACCTACATGTAACAGTAACCCAAACAATATTCCTAAGCCTATCATTAACCCTAACCCTAACCCTAACCCTAACCCTAACCCTATCCCTAACCCTAACCCTAACCCTAACCCTATCCCTAACCCTAACCCTAACCCTAACCCTATCCCTAACCCTAATTATAAAGCTAATCCTAACCATAACGCTAGTGCTCGCCCTAACCCTAACTCTATCTTGAAAGAGAAGTCGTCTCATATACAAGAGCTGTGGGTTGTGCCCTAACCAAAATGCTACTGAAATCAGTTTCCATCCGTAGTGAATGAACTGGAGCATAGCAGTAGCTGAACTTTGCAGGACAATGAGCTGCGAGTGTGGGCTTTTCGCCCCTCTATTTTTTCCTTCAACAAATCAGAGTCCGAAGATTTCCTGCAGGTACTGACTACTATGTCTTGTGGACAAAACTGTTTCTCGAACGTAGATATGCACATGAAGCTCACAGTCCACTGACTCTATTCGACTGAATTTCCTTCTGAGAGAACAGCCAGGAATTCATGGAAAGCTTCCAAACAACTAGGCAATCAGGATGTTTCACACAAGTGCCTTAGTAGCAAAGTTCATCTCCAGTGGGTAACACTAGGTCAATGGACTCGTTTCAGTAGAGTGCGAAATGTATGGGGTGCCGATATGACCGACCGATTTAGAACGTCATTTCCATTGGTTTTCTGTATGATCACCTAGGCGGTAACTTTGCTAGCCAAAGAGTTCCGTAATCACGTTCCCCCAAACAAATGAGAGAACCCTAGTGGGCACAGGACTATGCCAACTATGAAGCCCAGTAAGCTTGGCTACCACTGTTTTCGCCAAATTATGCATTCCGGGAGGGAAGCATATGCGGGCGTTGGAAGGCCGCTAGGCCATGCTACGTGACGTGGACTCCAAGTCTCTGAAGATCTAAGGGAATGCGAATCAAAAGTAGCCTGTGGGGCTCCCAGTGGAAGACACTACACTCGTGAAGATTTGTTTTCTCCTCAAAATCACTCGGGAATAAACCTATTTAGTCGGAAGCGGGTTTTTTTCCCAAAGCCGTCTCAGTGTTGAACGTCTTCTCAATGTTCTCCTTTCAGGACTAGATGTAATGGGGGAAGAAGAGTGTAGCCTAAGAAATGCGTGGAGACTATACTTCGTCCCTTGGACTCCTCCCGTTGGTGAAGCAGTAAGGGACGAAGAAGCGAAAAGTACCACATGGGCCTACCATGGCATTCCTTCCACTCTGAGATGACAGCAGTGAAGACTTTGCGCTCCAATGCATCATTCAGGAATTATATGAAGTCGTGCCAAAAGTGTTTTCCACAAAATCCATGCACACTATTTGACGTGTTATCAATGTTCTCATTTCAGTAGGAGATGAAAGCAGTGGTGTCTCACACAGTACGTACTCTTGTCAGCATCCTGTCGAAACACCTGGCTGCAATATAGGATCTCTGGCTCGTGTCATAGCCCAAGAGCTACCGAAATGATTTCTCGTCAGCAGAGGAGGGAATGCTAGCATAGCACTTTGTGATCCTTGAAGGGGAATGAGCTCCTACAGTAGAGGTTTCTCCTACGTACTTTTTCCATCCGAAAAGCGTAGTCCCAAGAAGGATAGAAGCAAGAGCCTACTACCGCACTTTGACCATACAGTGTTGTCAACGTAGCAATGCGCGTGCAGCTAGCAGTCCACCTTACTCTATTCGAGTGAATTTCTCTCACACACCACAGGAGTGAACGGTTTGAAAGCTGCCAAGTCCACGGCAATGAACATGTTCCTGAGAAGTGGCTTGAAGAGTGAACGCCGCACTAGATCAATATGTTCATATCAGTTGAATTGGAAATGAGCGGCTTGCACCATATCACATAACCTCTTCAGAGCCTATGATCCGCTTTCTTGCTCTCTTATCATTTACCTTGCTGTCTTGGAGTGCAACGATCTACAGAATGACTTTGTCGTCATCAACGGACTCAAGGAAACTACAGGACAATGAGAGCTATGAAATGCACTATCGTCTACGACACACATTCCTCGACCTGCGGCCGTCATCTACCTTTAGGCCTAGCCATAAACCTACATGTAACAGTAACCCAAACAATATTCCTAAGCCTATCATTAACCCTAACCCTAACCCTAACCCTAACCCTATCCCTAACCCTAACACTAACCCTAACCCTATCCCTAACCCTAATTATAAAGCTAATCCGAACCATAACGCTAGTGCTCGCCCTAACCCTAACTCTATCTTGAAAGAGAAGTCGTCTCATATACAAGAGCTGTGGGTTGTGCCCTAACCAAAATGCTACTGAAATCAGTTTCCATCCATAGTGAATGAACTGGAGCATAGCAGTAGCTGAACTTTGCAGGACAATGAGCTGCGAGTGTGGGGTTTTCGCCCCTCTATTTTTTCCTTCAACAAATCAGAGTCCGAAGATTTCCTGCAGGTACTGACTACTATGTCTTGTGGACAAAACTGTTTCTCGAACGTAGATATGCACATGAAGCTCACAGTCCACTGAATCTATTCAACTGAATTTCCTTCTGAGAGAACGGCCAGGAATTCATGGAAAGCTTCCAAACAACTAGGCAATCAGGATGTTTCACACAAGTGCCTTAGTAGCAAAGTTCATCTCCAGTGGGTAACACTAGGTCAATGGACTCGTTTCAGTAGAGTGCGAAATGTATGGGGTGCCGATATGACCGACCGATTTAGAACGTCATTTCCATTGGTTTTCTGTATGATCACCTAGGCGGTAACTTTGCTAGCCAAAGAGTTCCGTAATCACGTTCCCCAAACAAATGAGAGAACCCTAGTGGGCACAGGACTATGCCAACTATGAAGCCCAGTAAGCTTGGCTACCACTGTTTTCGCCAAATTATGCATTCCGGGAGGGAAGCGTATGCGGGCGTTGGAAGGCCGCTAGGCCATGCTACGTGACGTGGAATCCAAGTCTCTGAAGATCTAAGGGAATGCGAATCTCAAGTAGCCTGTGGGGCTCCCAGTGGAAGACACTACACTCGTGAAGATTTGTTTTCTCCTCAAAATCACTCGGGAATAATCCTATTTCGTCGGAAGCGGGTTTTTTTCCCAAAGCCGTCTCAGTGTTGAAGGTCTTCTCAATGTTCTCCTTTCAGGACTAGATGTAATGTGGGAAGAAGAGTGTAGCCTAAGAAATGCGTGGAGACTATACTTCGTCCCTTGGACTCCTCCCGTTGGTGAAGCAGTAAGGGAAGAAGAAGCGAAAAGTACCACATTGGCCCAGCCGGGCATTCCTTCCACTCTGAGATGACAGCAGTGAAGACTTTGCGCTCCCCTGCATCATTCAGGAATTATATGAAGTCGTGCCAAAAGTGTTTTCCACAAAATCCATGCACACTATTTGACGTGTTATCAATGTTCTCATTTCAGTAGGAGATGAAAGCAGTGGTGTCTCACACAGTACGTACTCTTGTCAGCATCCTGTCGAAACACCTCGCTGCAATATAGGATCTCTGGCTCGTGTCATAGCCCAAGAGCTACCGAAATGATTTCTCGTCAGCAGAGGAGGGAATGCTAGCATAGCACTTTGTGATCCTTGAAGGGGAATGAGCTCCTACAGTAGAGGTTTCTCCTACGTACTTTTTCCATCCGAAAAGCGTAGTCCCAAGAAGGATAGAAGCAAGAGCCTACTACCGCACTTTGACCATACAGTGTTGTCAACGTAGCAATGCGCGTGCAGCTAGCAGTCCACCTTACTCTATTCGAGTGAATTTCTCTCACACACCACAGGAGTGAACGGTTTGAAAGCTGCCAAGTCCACGGCAATGAACATGTTCCTGAGAAGTGGCTTGAAGAGTGAACGCCGCACTAGATCAATATGTTCATATCAGTTGAATTGGAAATGAGCGGCTTGCACCATATCACATAACCTCTTCAGAGCCTATGATCCGCTTTCTTGCTCTCTTATCATTTACCTTGCTGTCTTGGAGTGCAACGATCTACAGAATGACTTTGTCGTCATCAACGGACTCAAGGAAACTACAGGACAATGAGAGCTATGAAATGCACTATCGTCTACGACACACATTCCTCGACCTGCGGCCGTCATCTACCTTTATGCCTAGCCATAAACCTACATGTAACAGTAACCCAAACAATATTCCTAAGCCTATCATTAACCCTAACCCTAACCCTAACCCTAACCCTAACCCTATCCCTAACCCTAACCCTAACCCTAACCCTATCCCTAACCCTAACCCTAACCCTAACCCTATCCCTAACCCTAATTATAAAGCTAATCCTAACCATAACGCTAGTGCTCGCCCTAACCCTAACTCTATCTTGAAAGAGAAGTCGTCTCATATACAAGAGCTGTGGGTTGTGCCCTAACCAAAATGCTACTGAAATCAGTTTCCATCCGTAGTGAATGAACTGGAGCATAGCAGTAGCTGAACTTTGCAGGACAATGAGCTGCGAGTGTGGGCTTTTCGCCCCTCTATTTTTTCCTTCAACAAATCAGAGTCCGAAGATTTCCTGCAGGTACTGACTACTATGTCTTGTGGACAAAACTGTTTCTCGAACGTAGATATGCACATGAAGCTCACAGTCCACTGACTCTATTCGACTGAATTTCCTTCTGAGAGAACAGCCAGGAATTCATGGAAAGCTTCCAAACAACTAGGCAATCAGGATGTTTCACACAAGTGCCTTAGTAGCAAAGTTCATCTCCAGTGGGTAACACTAGGTCAATGGACTCGTTTCAGTAGAGTGCGAAATGTATGGGGTGCCGATATGACCGACCGATTTAGAACGTCATTTCCATTGGTTTTCTGTATGATCACCTAGGCGGTAACTTTGCTAGCCAAAGAGTTCCGTAATCACGTTCCCCAAACAAATGAGAGAACCCTAGTGGGCACAGGACTATGCCAACTATGAAGCCCAGTAAGCTTGGCTACCACTGTTTTCGCCAAATTATGCATTCCGGGAGGGAAGCGTATGCGGGCGTTGGAAGGCCGCTAGGCCATGCTACGTGACGTGGACTCCAAGTCTCTGAAGATCTAAGGGAATGCGAATCTCAAGTAGCCTGTGGGGCTCCCAGTGGAAGACACTACACTCGTGAAGATTTGTTTTCTCCTCAAAATCACTCGGGAATAATCCTATTTCGTCGGAAGCGGGTTTTTTTCCCAAAGCCGTCTCAGTGTTGAATGTCTTCTCATGTTCTCCTTTCAGGACTAGATGTAATGTGGGAAGAAGAGTGTAGCCTAAGAAATGCGTGGAGACTATACTTCGTCCCTTGGACTCCTCCCGTTGGTGAAGCAGTAAGGGACGAAGAAGCGAAAAGTACCACATGGGCCTACCAGGGCATTCCTTCCACTCTGAGATGACAGCAGTGAAGACTTTGCGCTCCCCTGCATCATTCAGGAATTATATGAAGTCGTGCCAAAAGTGTTTTCCACAAAATCCATGCACACTATTTGACGTGTTATCAATGTTCTCATTTCAGTAGGAGATGAAAGCAGTGGTGTCTCACACAGTACGTACTCTTGTCAGCATCCTGTCGAAACACCTGGCTGCAATATAGGATCTCTGGCTCGTGTCATAGCCCAAGAGCTACCGAAATGATTTCTCGTCAGCAGAGGAGGGAATGCTAGCATAGCACTTTGTGATCCTTGAAGGAGAATGAGCTCCTACAGTAGAGGTTTCTCCTACGTACTTTTTCCATCCGAAAAGCGTAGTCCCAAGAAGGATAGAAGCAAGAGCCTACTACCGCACTTTGACCATACAGTGTTGTCAACGTAGCAATGCGCGTGCAGCTAGCAGTCCACCTTACTCTATTCGAGTGAATTTCTCTCACACACCACAGGAGTGAACGGTTTGAAAGCTGCCAAGTCCACGGCAATGAACATGTTCCTGAGAAGTGGCTTGAAGAGTGAACGCCGCACTAGATCAATATGTTCATATCAGTTGAATTGGAAATGAGCGGCTTGCACCATATCACATAACCTCTTCAGAGCCTATGATCCGCTTTCTTGCTCTCTTATCATTTACCTTGCTGTCTTGGAGTGCAACGATCTACAGAATGACTTTGTCGTCATCAACGGACTCAAGGAAACTACAGGAAAATGAGAGCTATGAAATGCACTATCGTCTACGACACACATTCCTCGACCTGCGGCCGTCATCTACCTTTAGGCCTAGCCATAAACCTACATGTAACAGTAACCCAAACAATATTCCTAAGCCTATCATTAACCCTAACCCTAACCCTAACCCTAACCCTATCCCTAACCCTAACACTAACCCTAACCCTATCCCTAACCCTAATTATAAAGCTAATCCGAACCATAACGCTAGTGCTCGCCCTAACCCTAACTCTATCTTGAAAGAGAAGTCGTCTCATATACAAGAGCTGTGGGTTGTGCCCTAACCAAAATGCTACTGAAATCAGTTTCCATCCGTAGTGAATGAACTGGAGCATAGCAGTAGCTGAACTTTGCAGGACAATGAGCTGCGAGTGTGGGGTTTTCGCCCCTCTATTTTTTCCTTCAACAAATCAGAGTCCGAAGATTTCCTGCAGGTACTGACTACTATGTCTTGTGGACAAAACTGTTTCTCGAACGTAGATATGCACATGAAGCTCACAGTCCACTGACTCTATTCAACTGAATTTCCTTCTGAGAGAACGGCCAGGAATTCATGGAAAGCTTCCAAACAACTAGGCAATCAGGATGTTTCACACAAGTGCCTTAGTAGCAAATTTCATCTCCAGTGGGTAACACTAGGTCAATGGACTCGTTTCAGTAGAGTGCGAAATGTATGGGGTGCCGATATGACCGACCGATTTAGAACGTCATTTCCATTGGTTTTCTGTATGATCACCTAGGCGGTAACTTTGCTAGCCAAAGAGTTCCGTAATCACGTTCCCCAAACAAATGAGAGAACCCTAGTGGGCACAGGACTATGCCAACTATGAAGCCCAGTAAGCTTGGCTACCACTGTTTTCGCCAAATTATGCATTCTTGGAGGGAAGCGTATGCGGGCGTTGGAAGGCCGCTAGGCCATGCTACGTGACGTGGACTCCAAGTCTCTGAAGATCTAAGGGAATGCGAATCTCAAGTAGCCTGTGGGGCTCCCAGTGGAAGACACTACACTCGTGAAGATTTGTTTTCTCCTCAAAATCACTCGGGAATAATCCTATTTCGTCGGAAGCGGGTTTTTTTCCCAAAGCCGTCTCAGTGTTGAAGGTCTTCTCAATGTTCTCCTTTCAGGACTAGATGTAATGGGGGAAGAAGAGTGTAGCCTAAGAAATGCGTGGAGACTATACTTCGTCCCTTGGACTCCTCCCGTTGGTGAAGCAGTAAGGGACGAAGAAGCGAAAAGTACCACATGGGCCTACCAGGGCATTCCTTCCACTCTGAGATGACAGCAGTGAAGACTTTGCGCTCCCCTGCATCATTCAGGAATTATATGAAGTCGTGCCAAAAGTGTTTTCCACAAAATCCATGCACACTATTTGACGTGTTATCAATGTTCTCATTTCAGTAGGAGATGAAAGCAGTGGTGTCTCACACAGTACGTACTCTTGTCAGCATCCTGTCGAAACACCTGGCTGCAATATAGGATCTCTGGCTCGTGTCATAGCCCAAGAGCTACCGAAATGATTTCTCGTCAACAGAGGAGGGAATGCTAGCATAGCACTTTGTGATCCTTGAAGGGGAATGAGCTCCTACAGTAGAGGTTTCTCCTACGTACTTTTTCCATCCGAAAAGCGTAGTCCCAAGAAGGAGAGAAGCAAGAGCCTACTACCGCACTTTGACCATACAGTGTTGTCAACGTAGCAATGCGCGTGCAGCTAGCAGTCCACCTTACTCTATTCGAGTGAATTTCTCTCACACAGCACAGGAGTGAACGGTTTGAAAGCTGCCAAGTCCACGGCAATGAACATGTTCCTGAGAAGTGGCTTGAAGAGTGAACGCCGCACTAGATCAATATGTTCATATCAGTTGAATTGGAAATGAGCGGCTTGCACCATATCACATAACCTCTTCAGAGCCTATGATCCGCTTTCTTGCTCTCTTATCATTTACCTTGCTGTCTTGGAGTGCAACGATCTACAGAATGACTTTGTCGTCATCAACGGACTCAAGGAAACTACAGGACAATGAGAGCTATGAAATGCACTATCGTCTACGACACACATTCCTCGACCTGCGGCCGTCATCTACCTTTATGCCTAGCCATAAACCTACATGTAACAGTAACCCAAACAATATTCCTAAGCCTATCATTAACCCTAACCCTAACCCTAACCCTAACCCTAACCCTATCCCTAACCCTAACCCTAACCCTAACCCTATCCCTAACCCTAACCCTAACCCTAACCCTATCCCTAACCCTAATTATAAAGCTAATCCTAACCATAACGCTAGTGCTCGCCCTAACCCTAACTCTATCTTGAAAGAGAAGTCGTCTCATATACAAGAGCTGTGGGTTGTGCCCTAACCAAAATGCTACTGAAATCAGTTTCCATCCGTAGTGAATGAACTGGAGCATAGCAGTAGCTGAACTTTGCAGGACAATGAGCTGCGAGTGTGGGCTTTTCGCCCCTCTATTTTTTCCTTCAACAAATCAGAGTCCGAAGATTTCCTGCAGGTACTGACTACTATGTCTTGTGGACAAAACTGTTTCTCGAACGTAGATATGCACATGAAGCTCACAGTCCACTGACTCTATTCGACTGAATTTCCTTCTGAGAGAACAGCCAGGAATTCATGGAAAGCTTCCAAACAACTAGGCAATCAGGATGTTTCACACAAGTGCCTTAGTAGCAAAGTTCATCTCCAGTGGGTAACACTAGGTCAATGGACTCGTTTCAGTAGAGTGCGAAATGTATGGGGTGCCGATATGACCGACCGATTTAGAACGTCATTTCCATTGGTTTTCTGTATGATCACCTAGGCGGTAACTTTGCTAGCCAAAGAGTTCCGTAATCACGTTCCCCCAAACAAATGAGAGAACCCTAGTGGGCACAGGACTATGCCAACTATGAAGCCCAGTAAGCTTGGCTACCACTGTTTTCGCCAAATTATGCATTCCGGGAGGGAAGCATATGCGGGCGTTGGAAGGCCGCTAGGCCATGCTACGTGACGTGGACTCCAAGTCTCTGAAGATCTAAGGGAATGCGAATCAAAAGTAGCCTGTGGGGCTCCCAGTGGAAGACACTACACTCGTGAAGATTTGTTTTCTCCTCAAAATCACTCGGGAATAAACCTATTTAGTCGGAAGCGGGTTTTTTTCCCAAAGCCGTCTCAGTGTTGAACGTCTTCTCAATGTTCTCCTTTCAGGACTAGATGTAATGGGGGAAGAAGAGTGTAGCCTAAGAAATGCGTGGAGACTATACTTCGTCCCTTGGACTCCTCCCGTTGGTGAAGCAGTAAGGGACGAAGAAGCGAAAAGTACCACATGGGCCTACCATGGCATTCCTTCCACTCTGAGATGACAGCAGTGAAGACTTTGCGCTCCAATGCATCATTCAGGAATTATATGAAGTCGTGCCAAAAGTGTTTTCCACAAAATCCATGCACACTAGTTGACGTGTTATCAATGTTCTCATTTCAGTAGGAGATGAAAGCAGTGGTGTCTCACACAGTACCTACTCTTGTCAGCATCCTGTCGAAACACCTGGCTGCAATATAGGATCTCTGGCTCGTGTCATAGCCCAAGAGCTACCGAAATGATTTCTCGTCAGCAGAGGAGGGAATGCTAGCATAGCACTTTGTGATCCTTGAAGGGGAATGAGCTCCTACAGTAGAGGTTTCTCCTACGTACTTTTTCCATCCGAAAAGCGTAGTCCCAAGAAGGAGAGAAGCAAGAGCCTACTACCGCACTTTGACCATACAGTGTTGTCAACGTAGCAATGCGCGTGCAGCTAGCAGTCCACCTTACTCTATTCGAGTGAATTTCTCTCACACAGCACAGGAGTGAACGGTTTGAAAGCTGCCAAGTCCACGGCAATGATCATGTTCCTGAGAAGTGGCTTGAAGCGTGAACGCCGCACTAGATCAATATGTTCATATCAGTTGAATTGGAAATGAGCGGCTTGCACCATATCACATAACCTCTTCAGAGCCTATGATCCGCTTTCTTGCTCTCTTATCATTTACCTTGCTGTGTTGGAGTGCAACGATCTACAGAATGACTTTCTCGTCATCAACGGACTCAAGGAAACTACAGGACAATGAGAGCTATGAAATGCACTATCGTCTACGACACACTTTCCTCGACCTGCGGCCGTCATCCACCTTTATGCCTAGCCATAAACCTACATGTAACAGTAACCCAAACAATATTCCTAAGCCTATCATTAACCCTAACCCTAACCCTAACCCTAACCCTATCCCTAACCCTAACCCTAACCCTAACCCTATCCCTAACTCTAATTATAAAGCTAATCCGAACCATAACGCTAGTGCTCGCCCTAACCCTAACTCTATCTTGAAAGAGAAGTCGTCTCATATACAAGAGCTGTGGGTTGTGCCCTAACCAAAATGCTACTGAAATCATTTTCCATCCGTAGTGAATGAACTGGAGCATAGCAGTAGCTGAACTTTGCAGGACAGTGAGCTGCGAGTGTGGGGTTTTCGCCCCTCTATTTTTTCCTTCAACAAATTAGAGTCCGAAGATTTCCTGCAGGTACTGACTACTATTTCTTGTGGACAAAACTGTTTCTCGAACGTAGATATGCACATGAAGCTCACTTTCCACTGACTCTATTCGAATGAATTTCCTTCTGAGAGAACAGCCAGGAATTCATGGAAAGCTTCCAAACAACTAGGCAATCAGGATGTTTCACACAAGTGCCTTAGTAGCAAATTTCATCTCCAGTGGGTAACACTAGGTCAATGGACTCGTTTCAGTAGAGTGCGAAATGTATGGGGTGCCGATATGACCGACCCATTTAGAACGTCATTTCCATTGGTTTTCTGTATGATCACCTAGGCGGTAACTTTGCTAGCCAAAGAGTTCCGTAATCACGTTCCCCAAACAAATGAGAGAACCCTAGTGGGCACAGGACTATGCCAACTATGAAGCCCAGTAAGCTTGGCTACCACTGTTTTCGCCAAATTATGCATTCCGGGAGGGAAGCGTATGCGGGCGTTGGAAGGCCGCTAGGCCATGCTACGTGACGTGGACTCCAAGTCTCTGAAGATCTAAGGGAATGCGAATCTCAAGTAGCCTGTGGGGCTCCCAGTGGAAGACACTACACTCGTGAAGATTTGTTTTCTCCTCAAAATCACTCGGGAATAATCCTATTTCGTCGGAAGCGGGTTTTTTTCCCAAAGCCGTCTCAGTGTTGAATGTCTTCTCATGTTCTCCTTTCAGGACTAGATGTAATGTGGGAAGAAGAGTGTAGCCTAAGAAATGCGTGGAGACTATACTTCGTCCCTTGGACTCCTCCCGTTGGTGAAGCAGTAAGGGACGAAGAAGCGAAAAGTACCACATGGGCCTACCAGGGCATTCCTTCCACTCTGAGATGACAGCAGTGAAGACTTTGCGCTCCCCTGCATCATTCAGGAATTATATGAAGTCGTGCCAAAAGTGTTTTCCACAAAATCCATGCACACTATTTGACGTGTTATCAATGTTCTCATTTCAGTAGGAGATGAAAGCAGTGCTGTCTCACACAGTACGTACTCTTGTCAGCATCCTGTCGAAACACCTGGCTGCAATATAGGATCTCTGGCTCGTGTCATAGCCCAAGAGCTACCGAAATGATTTCTCGTCAGCAGAGGAGGGAATGCTAGCATAGCACTTTGTGATCCTTGAAGGGGAATGAGCTCCTACAGTAGAGGTTTCTCCTACGTACTTTTTCCATCCGAAAAGCGTAGTCCCAAGAAGGATAGAAGCAAGAGCCTACTACCGCACTTTGACCATACAGTGTTGTCAACGTAGCAATGCGCGTGCAGCTAGCAGTCCACCTTACTCTATTCGAGTGAATTTCTCTCACACACCACAGGAGTGAACGGTTTGAAAGCTGCCAAGTCCACGGCAATGAACATGTTCCTGAGAAGTGGCTTGAAGAGTGAACGCCGCACTAGATCAATATGTTCATATCAGTTGAATTGGAAATGAGCGGCTTGCACCATATCACATAACCTCTTCAGAGCCTATGATCCGCTTTCTTGCTCTCTTATCATTTACCTTGCTGTCTTGGAGTGCAACGATCTACAGAATGACTTTGTCGTCATCAACGGACTCAAGGAAACTACAGGACAATGAGAGCTATGAAATGCACTATCGTCTACGACACACATTCCTCGACCTTCGGCCGTCATCTACCTTTAGGCCTAGCCATAAACCTACATGTAACAGTAACCCAAACAATATTCCTAAGCCTATCATTAACCCTAACCCTAACCCTAACCCTAACCCTATCCCTAACCCTAACACTAACCCTAACCCTATCCCTAACCCTAATTATAAAGCTAATCCGAACCATAACGCTAGTGCTCGCCCTAACCCTAACTCTATCTTGAAAGAGAAGTCGTCTCATATACAAGAGCTGTGGGTTGTGCCCTAACCAAAATGCTACTGAAATCAGTTTCCATCCGTAGTGAATGAACTGGAGCATAGCAGTAGCTGAACTTTGCAGGACAATGAGCTGCGAGTGTGGGGTTTTCGCCCCTCTAATTTTTCCTTCAACAAATCAGAGTCCGAAGATTTCCTGCAGGTACTGACTACTATGTCTTGTGGACAAAACTGTTTCTCGAACGTAGATATGCACATGAAGCTCACAGTCCACTGACTCTATTCGACTGAATTTCCTTCTGAGAGAACAGCCAGGAATTCATGGAAAGCTTCCAAACAACTAGGCAATCAGGATGTTTCACACAAGTGCCTTAGTAGCAAAGTTCATCTCCAGTGGGTAAGACTAGGTCAATGGACTCGTTTCAGTAGAGTGCGAAATGTATGGGGTGCCGATATGACCGACCGATTTAGAACGTCATTTCCATTGGTTTTCTGTATGATCACCTAGGCGGTAACTTTGCTAGCCAAAGAGTTCCGTAATCACGTTCCCCCAAACAAATGAGAGAACCCTAGTGGGCACAGGACTATGCCAACTATGAAGCCCAGTAAGCTTGGCTACCACTGTTTTCCCCAAATTATGCATTCCGGGAGGGAAGCGTATGCGGGCGTTGGAAGGCCGCTAGGCCATGCTACGTGACGTGGACTCCAAGTCTCTGAAGATCTAAGGGAATGCGAATCTCAAGTAGCCTGTGGGGCTCCCAGTGGAAGACACTACACTCGTGAAGATTTGTTTTCTCCTCAAAATCACTCGGGAATAATCCTATTTCGTCGGAAGCGGGTTTTTTTCCCAAAGCCGTCTCAGTGTTGAAGGTCTTCTCAATGTTCTCCTTTCAGGACTAGATGTAATGTGGGAAGAAGAGTGTAGCCTAAGAAATGCGTGGAGACTATACTTCGTCCCTTGGACTCCTCCCGTTGGTGAAGCAGTAAGGGACGAAGAAGCGAAAAGTACCACATGGGCCTACCAGGGCATTCCTTCCACTCTGAGATGACAGCAGTGAAGACTTTGCGCTCCCCTGCATCATTCAGGAATTATATGAAGTCGTGCCAAAAGTGTTTTCCACAAAATCCATGCACACTATTTGACGTGTTATCAATGTTCTCATTTCAGTAGGAGATGAAAGCAGTGGTGTCTCACACAGTACGTACTCTTGTCAGCATCCTGTCGAAACACCTCGCTGCAATATAGGATCTCTGGCTCGTGTCATAGCCCAAGAGCTACCGAAATGATTTCTCGTCAGCAGAGGAGGGAATGCTAGCATAGCACTTTGTGATCCTTGAAGGGGAATGAGCTCCTACAGTAGAGGTTTCTCCTACGTACTTTTTCCATCCGAAAAGCGTAGTCCCAAGAAGGATAGAAGCAAGAGCCTACTACCGCACTTTGACCATACAGTGTTGTCAACGTAGCAATGCGCGTGCAGCTAGCAGTCCCCCTTACTCTATTCGAGTGAATTTCTCTCACACACCACAGGAGTGAACGGTTTGAAAGCTGCCAAGTCCACGGCAATGAACATGTTCCTGAGAAGTGGCTTGAAGAGTGAACGCCGCACTAGATCAATATGTTCATATCAGTTGAATTGGAAATGAGCGGCTTGCACCATATCACATAACCTCTTCAGAGCCTATGATCCGCTTTCTTGCTCTCTTATCATTTACCTTGCTGTCTTGGAGTGCAACGATCTACAGAATGACTTTGTCGTCATCAACGGACTCAAGGAAACTACAGGACAATGAGAGCTATGAAATGCACTATCGTCTACGACACACATTCCTCGACCTGCGGCCGTCATCTACCTTTATGCCTAGCCATAAACCTACATGTAACAGTAACCCAAACAATATTCCTAAGCCTATCATTAACCCTAACCCTAACCCTAACCCTAACCCTAACCCTATCCCTAACCCTAACCCTAACCCTAACCCTATCCCTAACCCTAACCCTAACCCTAACCCTATCCCTAACCCTAATTATAAAGCTAATCCTAACCATAACGCTAGTGCTCGCCCTAACCCTAACTCTATCTTGAAAGAGAAGTCGTCTCATATACAAGAGCTGTGGGTTGTGCCCTAACCAAAATGCTACTGAAATCAGTTTCCATCCGTAGTGAATGAACTGGAGCATAGCAGTAGCTGAACTTTGCAGGACAATGAGCTGCGAGTGTGGGCTTTTCGCCCCTCTATTTTTTCCTTCAACAAATCAGAGTCCGAAGATTTCCTGCAGGTACTGACTACTATGTCTTGTGGACAAAACTGTTTCTCGAACGTAGATATGCACATGAAGCTCACAGTCCACTGACTCTATTCGACTGAATTTCCTTCTGAGAGAACAGCCAGGAATTCATGGAAAGCTTCCAAACAACTAGGCAATCAGGATGTTTCACACAAGTGCCTTAGTAGCAAAGTTCATCTCCAGTGGGTAACACTAGGTCAATGGACTCGTTTCAGTAGAGTGCGAAATGTATGGGGCGCCGATATGACCGACCGATTTAGAACGTCATTTCCATTGGTTTTCTGTATGATCACCTAGGCGGTAACTTTGCTAGCCAAAGAGTTCCGTAATCACGTTCCCCAAACAAATGAGAGAACCCTAGTGGGCACAGGACTATGCCAACTATGAAGCCCAGTAAGCTTTGCTACCACTGTTTTCGCCAAATTATGCATTCCGGGAGGGAAGCGTATGCGGGCGTTGGAAGGCCGTTAGGCCATGCTACGTGACGTGGACTCCAAGTCTCTGAAGATCTAAGGGAATGCGAATCTCAAGTAGCCTGTGGGGCTCCCAGTGGAAGACACTACACTCGTGAAGATTTGTTTTCTCCTCAAAATCACTCGGGAATAATCCTATTTCGTCGGAAGCGGGTTTTTTTCCCAAAGCCGTCTCAGTGTTGAATGTCTTCTCATGTTCTCCTTTCAGGACTAGATGTAATGTGGGAAGAAGAGTGTAGCCTAAGAAATGCGTGGAGACTATACTTCGTCCCTTGGACTCCTCCCGTTGGTGAAGCAGTAAGGGACGAAGAAGCGAAAAGTACCACATGGGCCTACCAGGGCATTCCTTCCACTCTGAGATGACAGCAGTGAAGACTTTGCGCTCCCCTGCATCATTCAGGAATTATATGAAGTCGTACCAAAAGTGTTTTCCACAAAATCCATGCACACTATTTGACGTGTTATCAATGTTCTCATTTCAGTAGGAGATGAAAGCAGTGGTGTCTCACACAGTACGTACTCTTGTCAGCATCCTGTCGAAACACCTGGCTGCAATATAGGATCTCTGGCTCGTGTCATAGCCCAAGAGCTACCGAAATGATTTCTCGTCAGCAGAGGAGGGAATGCTAGCATAGCACTTTGTGATCCTTGAAGGAGAATGAGCTCCTACAGTAGAGGTTTCTCCTACGTACTTTTTCCATCCGAAAAGCGTAGTCCCAAGAAGGATAGAAGCAAGAGCCTACTACCGCACTTTGACCATACAGTGTTGTCAACGTAGCAATGCGCGTGCAGCTAGCAGTCCACCTTACTCTATTCGAGTGAATTTCTCTCACACACCACAGGAGTGAACGGTTTGAAAGCTGCCAAGTCCACGGCAATGAACATGTTCCTGAGAAGTGGCTTGAAGAGTGAACGCCGCACTAGATCAATATGTTCATATCAGTTGAATTGGAAATGAGCGGCTTGCACCATATCACATAACCTCTTCAGAGCCTATGATCCGCTTTCTTGCTCTCTTATCATTTACCTTGCTGTCTTGGAGTGCAACGATCTACAGAATGACTTTGTCGTCATCAACGGACTCAAGGAAACTACAGGAAAATGAGAGCTATGAAATGCACTATCGTCTACGACACACATTCCTCGACCTGCGGCCGTCATCTACCTTTAGGCCTAGCCATAAACCTACATGTAACAGTAACCCAAACAATATTCCTAAGCCTATCATTAACCCTAACCCTAACCCTAACCCTAACCCTATCCCTAACCCTAACACTAACCCTAACCCTATCCCTAACCCTAATTATAAAGCTAATCCGAACCATAACGCTAGTGCTCGCCCTAACCCTAACTCTATCTTGAAAGAGAAGTCGTCTCATATACAAGAGCTGTGGGTTGTGCCCTAACCAAAATGCTACTGAAATCAGTTTCCATCCGTAGTGAATGAACTGGAGCATAGCAGTAGCTGAACTTTGCAGGACAATGAGCTGCGAGTGTGGGGTTTTCGCCCCTCTATTTTTTCCTTCAACAAATCAGAGTCCGAAGATTTCCTGCAGGTACTGACTACTATGTCTTGTGGACAAAACTGTTTCTCGAACGTAGATATGCACATGAAGCTCACAGTCCACTGACTCTATTCAACTGAATTTCCTTCTGAGAGAACGGCCAGGAATTCATGGAAAGCTTCCAAACAACTAGGCAATCAGGATGTTTCACACAAGTGCCTTAGTAGCAAAGTTCATCTCCAGTGGGTAACACTAGGTCAATGGACTCGTTTCAGTAGAGTGCGAAATGTATGGGGTGCCGATATGACCGACCGATTTAGAACGTCATTTCCATTGGTTTTCTGTATGATCACCTAGGCGGTAACTTTGCTAGCCAAAGAGTTCCGTAATCACGTTCCCCAAACAAATGAGAGAACCCTAGTGGGCACAGGACTATGCCAACTATGAAGCCCAGTAAGCTTGGCTACCACTGTTTTCGCCAAATTATGCATTCTTGGAGGGAAGCGTATGCGGGCGTTGGAAGGCCGCTAGGCCATGCTACGTGACGTGGACTCCAAGTCTCTGAAGATCTAAGGGAATGCGAATCTCAAGTAGCCTGTGGGGCTCCCAGTGGAAGACACTACACTCGTGAAGATTTGTTTTCTCCTCAAAATCACTCGGGAATAATCCTATTTCGTCGGAAGCGGGTTTTTTCCCCAAAGCCGTCTCAGTGTTGAAGGTCTTCTCAATGTTCTCCTTTTAGGACTAGATGTAATGGGGGAAGAAGAGTGTAGCCTAAGAAATGCGTGGAGACTATACTTCGTCCCTTGGACTCCTCCCGTTGGTGAAGCAGTAAGGGACGAAGAAGCGAAAAGTACCACATGGGCCTACCAGGGCATTCCTTCCACTCTGAGATGACAGCAGTGAAGACTTTGCGCTCCCCTGCATCATTCAGGAATTATATGAAGTCGTGCCAAAAGTGTTTTCCACAAAATCCATGCACACTATTTGACGTGTTATCAATGTTCTCATTTCAGTAGGAGATGAAAGCAGTGGTGTCTCACACAGTACGTACTCTTGTCAGCATCCTGTCGAAACACCTGGCTGCAATATAGGATCTCTGGCTCGTGTCATAGCCCAAGAGCTACCGAAATGATTTCTCGTCAGCAGAGGAGGGAATGCTAGCATAGCACTTTGTGATCCTTGAAGGGGAATGAGCTCCTACAGTAGAGGTTTCTCCTACGTACTTTTTCCATCCGAAAAGCGTAGTCCCAAGAAGGATAGAAGCAAGAGCCTACTACCGCACTTTGACCATACAGTGTTGTCAACGTAGCAATGCGCGTGCAGCTAGCAGTCCACCTTACTCTATTCGAGTGAATTTCTCTCACACACCACAGGAGTGAACGGTTTGAAAGCTGCCAAGTCCACGGCAATGAACATGTTCCTGAGAAGTGGCTTGAAGCGTGAACGCCGCACTAGATCAATATGTTCATATCAGTTGAATTGGAAATGAGCGGCTTGCACCATATCACATAACCTCTTCAGAGCCTATGATCCGCTTTCTTGCTCTCTTATCATTTACCTTGCTGTCTTGGAGTGCAACGATCTACAGAATGACTTTGTCGTCATCAACGGACTCAAGGAAACTACAGGACAATGAGAGCTATGAAATGCACTATCGTCTACGACACACATTCCTCGACCTGCGGCCGTCATCTACCTTTATGCCTAGCCATAAACCTACATGTAACAGTAACCCAAACAATATTCCTAAGCCTATCATTAACACTAACCCTAACCCTAACCCTAACCCTAACCCTATCCCTAACCCTAACCCTAACCCTAACCCTATCCCTAACCCTAACCCTAACCCTAACCCTATCCCTAACCCTAATTATAAAGCTAATCCTAACCATAACGCTAGTGCTCGCCCTAACCCTAACTCTATCTTGAAAGAGAAGTCGTCTCATATACAAGAGCTGTGGGTTGTGCCCTAACCAAAATGCTACTGAAATCAGTTTCCATCCGTAGTGAATGAACTGGAGCATAGCAGTAGCTGAACTTTGCAGGACAATGAGCTGCGAGTGTGGGGTTTTCGCCCCTCTATTTTTTCCTTCAACAAATCAGAGTCCGAAAATTCCTGCAGGTACTGACTACTATGTCTTGTGGACAAAACTGTTTCTCGAACGTAGATATGCACATGAAGCTCACAGTCCACTGACTCTATTCGACTGAATTTCCTTCTGAGAGAACAGCCAGGAATTCATGGAAAGCTTCCAAACAACTAGGCAATCAGGATGTTTCACACAAGTGCCTTAGTAGCAAAGTTCATCTCCAGTGGGTAACACTAGGTCAATGGACTCGTTTCAGTAGAGTGCGAAATGTATGGGGTGCCGATATGACCGACCGATTTAGAACGTCATTTCCATTGGTTTTCTGTATGATCACCTAGGCGGTAACTTTGCTAGCCAAAGAGTTCCGTAATCACGTTCCCCCAAACAAATGAGAGAACCCTAGTGGGCACAGGACTATGCCAACTATGAAGCCCAGTAAGCTTGGCTACCACTGTTTTCGCCAAATTATGCATTCCGGGAGGGAAGCGTATGCGGGCGTTGGAAGGCCGCTAGGCCATGCTACGTGACGTGGACTCCAAGTCTCTGAAGATCTAAGGGAATGCGAATCAAAAGTAGCCTGTGGGGCTCCCAGTGGAAGACACTACACTCGTGAAGATTTGTTTTCTCCTCAAAATCACTCGGGAATAATCCTATTTCGTCGGAAGCGGGTTTTTTTCCCAAAGCCGTCTCAGTGTTGAATGTCTTCTCATGTTCTCCTTTCAGGACAAGATGTAATGTGGGAAGAAGAGTGTAGCCTAAGAAATGCGTGGAGACTATACTTCGTCCCTTGGACTCCTCCCGTTGGTGAAGCAGTAAGGGACGAAGAAGCGAAAAGTACCACATGGGCCTACCAGGGCATTCCTTCCACTCTGAGATGACAGCAGTGAAGACTTTGCGCTCCCCTGCATCATTCAGGAATTATATGAAGTCGTGCCAAAAGTGTTTTCCACAAAATCCATGCACACTATTTGACGTGTTATCAATGTTCTCATTTCAGTAGGAGATGAAAGCAGTGGTGTCTCACACAGTACGTACTCTTGTCAGCATCCTGTCGAAACACCTGGCTGCAATATAGGATCTCTGGCTCGTGTCATAGCCCAAGAGCTACCGAAATGATTTCTCGTCAGCAGAGGAGGGAATGCTAGCATAGCACTTTGTGATCCTTGAAGGGGAATGAGCTCCTACAGTAGAGGTTTCTCCTACGTACTTTTTCCATCCGAAAAGCGTAGTCCCAAGAAGGATAGAAGCAAGAGCCTACTACCGCACTTTGACCATACAGTGTTGTCAACGTAGCAATGCGCGTGCAGCTAGCAGTCCACCTTACTCTATTCGAGTGAATTTCTCTCACACACCACAGGAGTGAACGGTTTGAAAGCTGCCAAGTCCACGGCAATGAACATGTTCCTGAGAAGTGGCTTGAAGAGTGAACGCCGCACTAGATCAATATGTTCATATCAGTTGAATTGGAAATGAGCGGCTTGCACCATATCACATAACCTCTTCAGAGCCTATGATCCGCTTTCTTGCTCTCTTATCATTTACCTTGCTGTCTTGGAGTGCAACGATCTACAGAATGACTTTGTCGTCATCAACGGACTCAAGGAAACTACAGGACAATGAGAGCTATGAAATGCACTATCGTCTACGACACACATTCCTCGACCTGCGGCCGTCATCTACCTTTAGGCCTAGCCATAAACCTACATGTAACAGTAACCCAAACAATATTCCTAAGCCTATCATTAACCCTAACCCTAACCCTAACCCTAACCCTATCCCTAACCCTAACACTAACCCTAACCCTATCCCTAACCCTAATTATAAAGCTAATCCGAACCATAACGCTAGTGCTCGCCCTAACCCTAACTCTATCTTGAAAGAGAAGTCGTCTCATATACAAGAGCTGTGGGTTGTGCCCTAACCAAAATGCTACTGAAATCAGTTTCCATCCGTAGTGAATGAACTGGAGCATAGCAGTAGCTGAACTTTGCAGGACAATGAGCTGCGAGTGTGGGGTTTTCGCCCCTCTATTTTTTCCTTCAACAAATCAGAGTCCGAAGATTTCCTGCAGGTACTGACTACTATGTCTTGTGGACAAAACTGTTTCTCGAACGTAGATATGCACATGAAGCTCACAGTCCACTGACTCTATTCAACTGAATTTCCTTCTGAGAGAACGGCCAGGAATTCATGGAAAGCTTCCAAACAACTAGGCAATCAGGATGTTTCACACAAGTGCCTTAGTAGCAAAGTTCATCTCCAGTGGGTAACACTAGGTCAATGGACTCGTTTCAGTAGAGTGCGAAATGTATGGGGTGCCGATATGACCGACCGATTTAGAACGTCATTTCCATTGGTTTTCTGTATGATCACCTAGGCGGTAACTTTGCTAGCCAAAGAGTTCCGTAATCACGTTCCCCAAACAAATGAGAGAACCCTAGTGGGCACAGGACTATGCCAACTATGAAGCCCAGTAAGCTTGGCTACCACTGTTTTCGCCAAATTATGCATTCTTGGAGGGAAGCGTATGCGGGCGTTGGAAGGCCGCTAGGCCATGCTACGTGACGTGGACTCCAAGTCTCTGAAGATCTAAGGGAATGCGAATCTCAAGTAGCCTGTGGGGCTCCCAGTGGAAGACACTACACTCGTGAAGATTTGTTTTCTCCTCAAAATCACTCGGGAATAATCCTATTTCGTCGGAAGCGGGTTTTTTCCCCAAAGCCGTCTCAGTGTTGAAGGTCTTCTCAATGTTCTCCTTTTAGGACTAGATGTAATGGGGGAAGAAGAGTGTAGCCTAAGAAATGCGTGGAGACTATACTTCGTCCCTTGGACTCCTCCCGTTGGTGAAGCAGTAAGGGACGAAGAAGCGAAAAGTACCACATGGGCCTACCAGGGCATTCCTTCCACTCTGAGATGACAGCAGTGAAGACTTTGCGCTCCCCTGCATCATTCAGGAATTATATGAAGTCGTGCCAAAAGTGTTTTCCACAAAATCCATGCACACTATTTGACGTGTTATCAATGTTCTCATTTCAGTAGGAGATGAAAGCAGTGGTGTCTCACACAGTACGTACTCTTGTCAGCATCCTGTCGAAACACCTGGCTGCAATATAGGATCTCTGGCTCGTGTCATAGCCCAAGAGCTACCGAAATGATTTCTCGTCAGCAGAGGAGGGAATGCTAGCATAGCACTTTGTGATCCTTGAAGGGGAATGAGCTCCTACAGTAGAGGTTTCTCCTACGTACTTTTTCCATCCGAAAAGCGTAGTCCCAAGAAGGATAGAAGCAAGAGCCTACTACCGCACTTTGACCATACAGTGTTGTCAACGTAGCAATGCGCGTGCAGCTAGCAGTCCACCTTACTCTATTCGAGTGAATTTCTCTCACACACCACAGGAGTGAACGGTTTGAAAGCTGCCAAGTCCACGGCAATGAACATGTTCCTGAGAAGTGGCTTGAAGCGTGAACGCCGCACTAGATCAATATGTTCATATCAGTTGAATTGGAAATGAGCGGCTTGCACCATATCACATAACCTCTTCAGAGCCTATGATCCGCTTTCTTGCTCTCTTATCATTTACCTTGCTGTCTTGGAGTGCAACGATCTACAGAATGACTTTGTCGTCATCAACGGACTCAAGGAAACTACAGGACAATGAGAGCTATGAAATGCACTATCGTCTACGACACACATTCCTCGACCTGCGGCCGTCATCTACCTTTATGCCTAGCCATAAACCTACATGTAACAGTAACCCAAACAATATTCCTAAGCCTATCATTAACCCTAACCCTAACCCTAACCCTAACCCTAACCCTATCCCTAACCCTAACCCTAACCCTAACCCTATCCCTAACCCTAACCCTAACCCTAACCCTATCCCTAACCCTAATTATAAAGCTAATCCTAACCATAACGCTAGTGCTCGCCCTAACCCTAACTCTATCTTGAAAGAGAAGTCGTCTCATATACAAGAGCTGTGGGTTGTGCCCTAACCAAAATGCTACTGAAATCAGTTTCCATCCGTAGTGAATGAACTGGAGCATAGCAGTAGCTGAACTTTGCAGGACAATGAGCTGCGAGTGTGGGGTTTTCGCCCCTCTATTTTTTCCTTCAACAAATCAGAGTCCGAAAATTCCTGCAGGTACTGACTACTATGTCTTGTGGACAAAACTGTTTCTCGAACGTAGATATGCACATGAAGCTCACAGTCCACTGACTCTATTCGACTGAATTTCCTTCTGAGAGAACAGCCAGGAATTCATGGAAAGCTTCCAAACAACTAGGCAATCAGGATGTTTCACACAAGTGCCTTAGTAGCAAAGTTCATCTCCAGTGGGTAACACTAGGTCAATGGACTCGTTTCAGTAGAGTGCGAAATGTATGGGGTGCCGATATGACCGACCGATTTAGAACGTCATTTCCATTGGTTTTCTGTATGATCACCTAGGCGGTAACTTTGCTAGCCAAAGAGTTCCGTAATCACGTTCCCCCAAACAAATGAGAGAACCCTAGTGGGCACAGGACTATGACAACTATGAAGCCCAGTAAGCTTGGCTACCACTGTTTTCGCCAAATTATGCATTCCGGGAGGGAAGCGTATGCGGGCGTTGGAAGGCCGCTAGGCCATGCTACGTGACGTGGACTCCAAGTCTCTGAAGATCTAAGGGAATGCGAATCAAAAGTAGCCTGTGGGGCTCCCAGTGGAAGACACTACACTCGTGAAGATTTGTTTTCTCCTCAAAATCACTCGGGAATAATCCTATTTCGTCGGAAGCGGGTTTTTTTCCCAAAGCCGTCTCAGTGTTGAATGTCTTCTCATGTTCTCCTTTCAGGACTAGATGTAATGTGGGAAGAAGAGTGTAGCCTAAGAAATGCGTGGAGACTATACTTCGTCCCTTGGACTCCTCCCGTTGGTGAAGCAGTAAGGGACGAAGAAGCGAAAAGTACCACATGGGCCTACCAGGGCATTCCTTCCACTCTGAGATGACAGCAGTGAAGACTTTGCGCTCCCCTGCATCATTCAGGAATTATATGAAGTCGTGCCAAAAGTGTTTTCCACAAAATCCATGCACACTATTTGACGTGTTATCAATGTTCTCATTTCAGTAGGAGATGAAAGCAGTGGTGTCTCACACAGTACGTACTCTTGTCAGCATCCTGTCGAAACACCTGGCTGCAATATAGGATCTCTGGCTCGTGTCATAGCCCAAGAGCTACCGAAATGATTTCTCGTCAGCAGAGGAGGGAATGCTAGCATAGCACTTTGTGATCCTTGAAGGGGAATGAGCTCCTACAGTAGAGGTTTCTCCTACGTACTTTTTCCATCCGAAAAGCGTAGTCCCAAGAAGGATAGAAGCAAGAGCCTACTACCGCACTTTGACCATACAGTGTTGTCAACGTAGCAATGCGCGTGCAGCTAGCAGTCCACCTTACTCTATTCGAGTGAATTTCTCTCACACACCACAGGAGTGAACGGTTTGAAAGCTGCCAAGTCCACGGCAATGAACATGTTCCTGAGAAGTGGCTTGAAGAGTGAACGCCGCACTAGATCAATATGTTCATATCAGTTGAATTGGAAATGAGCGGCTTGCACCATATCACATAACCTCATCAGAGCCTATGATCCGCTTTCTTGCTCTCTTATCATTTACCTTGCTGTCTTGGAGTGCAACGATCTACAGAATGACTTTGTCGTCATCAACGGACTCAAGGAAACTACAGGACAATGAGAGCTATGAAATGCACTATCGTCTACGACACACATTCCTCGACCTTCGGCCGTCATCTACCTTTAGGCCTAGCCATAAACCTACATGTAACAGTAACCCAAACAATATTCCTAAGCCTATCATTAACCCTAACCCTAACCCTAACCCTAACCCTAACCCTATCCCTAACCCTAACCCTAACCCTAACCCTATCCCTAACCCTAACCCTAACCCTAACCCTATCCCTAACCCTAATTATAAAGCTAATCCTAACCATAACGCTAGTGCTCGCCCTAACCCTAACTCTATCTTGAAAGAGAAGTCGTCTCATATACAAGAGCTGTGGGTTGTGCCCTAACCAAAATGCTACTGAAATCAGTTTCCATCCGTAGTGAATGAACTGGAGCATAGCAGTAGCTGAACTTTGCAGGACAATGAGCTGCGAGTGTGGGGTTTTCGCCCCTCTATTTTTTCCTTCAACAAATCAGAGTCCGAAAATTCCTGCAGGTACTGACTACTATGTCTTGTGGACAAAACTGTTTCTCGAACGTAGATATGCACATGAAGCTCACAGTCCACTGACTCTATTCGACTGAATTTCCTTCTGAGAGAACAGCCAGGAATTCATGGAAAGCTTCCAAACAACTAGGCAATCAGGATGTTTCACACAAGTGCCTTAGTAGCAAAGTTCATCTCCAGTGGGTAACACTAGGTCAATGGACTCGTTTCAGTAGAGTGCGAAATGTATGGGGTGCCGATATGACCGACCGATTTAGAACGTCATTTCCATTGGTTTTCTGTATGATCACCTAGGCGGTAACTTTGCTAGCCAAAGAGTTCCGTAATCACGTTCCCCCAAACAAATGAGAGAACCCTAGTGGGCACAGGACTATGACAACTATGAAGCCCAGTAAGCTTGGCTACCACTGTTTTCGCCAAATTATGCATTCCGGGAGGGAAGCGTATGCGGGCGTTGGAAGGCCGCTAGGCCATGCTACGTGACGTGGACTCCAAGTCTCTGAAGATCTAAGGGAATGCGAATCAAAAGTAGCCTGTGGGGCTCCCAGTGGAAGACACTACACTCGTGAAGATTTGTTTTCTCCTCAAAATCACTCGGGAATAATCCTATTTCGTCGGAAGCGGGTTTTTTTCCCAAAGCCGTCTCAGTGTTGAATGTCTTCTCATGTTCTCCTTTCAGGACTAGATGTAATGTGGGAAGAAGAGTGTAGCCTAAGAAATGCGTGGAGACTATACTTCGTCCCTTGGACTCCTCCCGTTGGTGAAGCAGTAAGGGACGAAGAAGCAAAAAGTACCACATGGGCCTACCAGGGCATTCCTTCCACTCTGAGATGACAGCAGTGAAGACTTTGCGCTCCCCTGCATCATTCAGGAATTATATGAAGTCGTGCCAAAAGTGTTTTCCACAAAATCCATGCACACTATTTGACGTGTTATCAATGTTCTCATTTCAGTAGGAGATGAAAGCAGTGGTGTCTCACACAGTACGTACTCTTGTCAGCATCCTGTCGAAACACCTGGCTGCAATATAGGATCTCTGGCTCGTGTCATAGCCCAAGAGCTACCGAAATGATTTCTCGTCAGCAGAGGAGGGAATGCTAGCATAGCACTTTGTGATCCTTGAAGGGGAATGAGCTCCTACAGTAGAGGTTTCTCCTACGTACTTTTTCCATCCGAAAAGCGTAGTCCCAAGAAGGATAGAAGCAAGAGCCTACTACCGCACTTTGACCATACAGTGTTGTCAACGTAGCAATGCGCGTGCAGCTAGCAGTCCACCTTACTCTATTCGAGTGAATTTCTCTCACACACCACAGGAGTGAACGGTTTGAAAGCTGCCAAGTCCACGGAAATGAACATGTTCCTGAGAAGTGGCTTGAAGAGTGAACGCCGCACTAGATCAATATGTTCATATCAGTTGAATTGGAAATGAGCGGCTTGCACCATATCACATAACCTCATCAGAGCCTATGATCCGCTTTCTTGCTCTCTTATCATTTACCTTGCTGTCTTGGAGTGCAACGATCTACAGAATGACTTTGTCGTCATCAACGGACTCAAGGAAACTACAGGACAATGAGAGCTATGAAATGCACTATCGTCTACGACACACATTCCTCGACCTTCGGCCGTCATCTACCTTTAGGCCTAGCCATAAACCTACATGTAACAGTAACCCAAACAATATTCCTAAGCCTATCATTAACCCTAACCCTAACCCTAACCCTAACCCTAACCCTATCCCTAACCCTAACACTAACCCTAACCCTATCCCTAACCCTAATTATAAAGCTAATCCGAACCATAACGCTAGTGCTCGCCCTAACCCTAACTCTATCTTGAAAGAGAAGTCGTCTCATATACAAGAGCTGTGGGTTGTGCCCTAACCAAAATGCTACTGAAATCAGTTTCCATCCGTAGTGAATGAACTGGAGCATAGCAGTAGCTGAACTTTGCAGGACAATGAGCTGCGAGTGTGGGGTTTTCGCCCCTCTAATTTTTCCTTCAACAAATCAGAGTCCGAAGATTTCCTGCAGGTACTGACTACTATGTCTTGTGGACAAAACTGTTTCTCGAACGTAGATATGCACATGAAGCTCACAGTCCACTGACTCTATTCAACTGAATTTCCTTCTGAGAGAACGGCCAGGAATTCATGGAAAGCTTCCAAACAACTAGGCAATCAGGATGTTTCACACAAGTGCCTTAGTAGCAGAGTTCATCTCCAGTGGGTAACACTAGGTCAATGGACTCGTTTCAGTAGAGTGCGAAATGTATGGGGTGCCGATATGACCGACCGATTTAGAACGTCATTTCCATTGGTTTTCTGTATGATCACCTAGGCGGTAACTTTGCTAGCCAAAGAGTTCCGTAATCACGTTCCCCAAACAAATGAGAGAACCCTAGTGGGCACAGGACTATGCCAACTATGAAGCCCAGTAAGCTTGGCTACCACTGTTTTCGCCAAATTATGCATTCCGGGAGGGAAGCGTATGCGGGCGTTGGAAGGCCGCTAGGCCATGCTACGTGACGTGGACTCCAAGTCTCTGATCTAAGGGAATGCGAATCTCAAGTAGCCTGTGGGGCTCCCAGTGGAAGACACTACACTCGTGAAGATTTGTTTTCTCCTCAAAATCACTCGGGAATAATCCTATTTCGTCGGAAGCGGGTTTTTTTCCCAAAGCCGTCTCAGTGTTGAATGTCTTCTCATGTTCTCCTTTCAGGACTAGATGTAATGTGGGAAGAAGAGTGTAGCCTAAGAAATGCGTGGAGACTATACTTCGTCCCTTGGACTCCTCCCGTTGGTGAAGCAGTAAGGGACGAAGAAGCGAAAAGTACCACATGGGCCTACCAGGGCATTCCTTCCACTCTGAGATGACAGCAGTGAAGACTTTGCGCTCCCCTGCATCATTCAGGAATTATATGAAGTCGTGCCAAAAGTGTTTTCCACAAAATCCATGCACACTATTTGACGTGTTATCAATGTTCTCATTTCAGTAGGAGATGAAAGCAGTGGTGTCTCACACAGTACGTACTCTTGTCAGCATCCTGTCGAAACACCTGGCTGCAATATAGGATCTCTGGCTCGTGTCATAGCCCAAGAGCTACCGAAATGATTTCTCGTCAGCAGAGGAGGGAATGCTAGCATAGCACTTTGTGATCCTTGAAGGGGAATGAGCTCCTACAGTAGAGGTTTCTCCTACGTACTTTTTCCATCCGAAAAGCGTAGTCCCAAGAAGGATAGAAGCAAGAGCCTACTACCGCACTTTGACCATACAGTGTTGTCAACGTAGCAATGCGCGTGCAGCTAGCAGTCCACCTTACTCTATTCGAGTGAATTTCTCTCACACACCACAGGAGTGAACGGTTTGAAAGCTGCCAAGTCCACGGCAATGAACATGTTCCTGAGAAGTGGCTTGAAGCGTGAACGCCGCACTAGATCAATATGTTCATATCAGTTGAATTGGAAATGAGCGGCTTGCACCATATCACATAACCTCTTCAGAGCCTATGATCCGCTTTCTTGCTCTCTTATCATTTACCTTGCTGTCTTGGAGTGCAACGATCTACAGAATGACTTTGTCGTCATCAACGGACTCAAGGAAACTACAGGACAATGAGAGCTATGAAATGCACTATCGTCTACGACACACATTCCTCGACCTGCGGCCGTCATCTACCTTTATGCCTAGCCATAAACCTACATGTAACAGTAACCCAAACAATATTCCTAAGCCTATCATTAACCCTAACCCTAACCCTAACCCTAACCCTAACCCTATCCCTAACCCTAACCCTAACCCTAACCCTATCCCTAACCCTAACCCTAACCCTAACCCTATCCCTAACCCTAATTATAAAGCTAATCCTAACCATAACGCTAGTGCTCGCCCTAACCCTAACTCTATCTTGAAAGAGAAGTCGTCTCATATACAAGAGCTGTGGGTTGTGCCCTAACCAAAATGCTACTGAAATCAGTTTCCATCCGTAGTGAATGAACTGGAGCATAGCAGTAGCTGAACTTTGCAGGACAATGAGCTGCGAGTGTGGGGTTTTCGCCCCTCTATTTTTTCCTTCAACAAATCAGAGTCCGAAAATTCCTGCAGGTACTGACTACTATGTCTTGTGGACAAAACTGTTTCTCGAATGTAGATATGCACATGAAGCTCACAGTCCACTGACTCTATTCGACTGAATTTCCTTCTGAGAGAACAGCCAGGAATTCATGGAAAGCTTCCAAACAACTAGGCAATCAGGATGTTTCACACAAGTGCCTTAGTAGCAAAGTTCATCTCCAGGGGGTAACACTAGGTCAATGGACTCGTTTCAGTAGAGTGCGAAATGTATGGGGTGCCGATATGACCGACCGATTTAGAACGTCATTTCCATTGGTTTTCTGTATGATCACCTAGGCGGTAACTTTGCTAGCCAAAGAGTTCCGTAATCACGTTCCCCCAAACAAATGAGAGAACCCTAGTGGGCACAGGACTATGCCAACTATGAAGCCCAGTAAGCTTGGCTACCACTGTTTTCGCCAAATTATGCATTCCGGGAGGGAAGCGTATGCGGGCGTTGGAAGGCCGCTAGGCCATGCTACGTGACGTGGACTCCAAGTCTCTGAAGATCTAAGGGAATGCGAATCTCAAGTAGCCTGTGGGGCTCCCAGTGGAAGACACTACACTCGTGAAGATTTGTTTTCTCCTCAAAATCACTCGGGAATAATCCTATTTCGTCGGAAGCGGGTTTTTTTCCCAAAGCCGTCTCAGTGTTGAATGTCTTCTCATGTTCTCCTTTCAGGACTAGATGTAATGTGGGAAGAAGAGTGTAGCCTAAGAAATGCGTGGAGACTATACTTCGTCCCTTGGACTCCTCCCGTTGGTGAAGCAGTAAGGGACGAAGAAGCGAAAAGTACCACATGGGCCTACCAGGGCATTCCTTCCACTCTGAGATGACAGCAGTGAAGACTTTGCGCTCCCCTGCATCATTCAGGAATTATATGAAGTCGTGCCAAAAGTGTTTTCCACAAAATCCATGCACACTATTTGACGTGTTATCAATGTTCTCATTTCAGTAGGAGATGAAAGCAGTGGTGTCTCACACAGTACGTACTCTTGTCAGCATCCTGTCGAAACACCTGGCTGCAATATAGGATCTCTGGCTCGTGTCATAGCCCAAGAGCTACCGAAATGATTTCTCGTCAGCAGAGGAGGGAATGCTAGCATAGCACTTTGTGATCCTTGAAGGGGAATGAGCTCCTACAGTAGAGGTTTCTCCTACGTACTTTTTCCATCCGAAAAGCGTAGTCCCAAGAAGGATAGAAGCAAGAGCCTACTACCGCACTTTGACCATACAGTGTTGTCAACGTAGCAATGCGCGTGCAGCTAGCAGTCCACCTTACTCTATTCGAGTGAATTTCTCTCACACACCACAGGAGTGAACGGTTTGAAAGCTGCCAAGTCCACGGCAATGAACATGTTCCTGAGAAGTGGCTTGAAGAGTGAACGCCGCACTAGATCAATATGTTCATATCAGTTGAATTGGAAATGAGCGGCTTGCACCATATCACATAACCTCTTCAGAGCCTATGATCCGCTTTCTTGCTCTCTTATCATTTACCTTGCTGTCTTGGAGTGCAACGATCTACAGAATGACTTTGTCGTCATCAACGGACTAAAGGAAACTACAGGACAATGAGAGCTATGAAATGCACTATCGTCTACGACACACATTCCTCGACCTTCGGCCGTCATCTACCTTTAGGCCTAGCCATAAACCTACATGTAACAGTAACCCAAACAATATTCCTAAGCCTATCATTAACCCTAACCCTAACCCTAACCCTAACCCTATCCCTAACCCTAACACTAACCCTAACCCTATCCCTAACCCTAATTATAAAGCTAATCCGAACCATAACGCTAGTGCTCGCCCTAACCCTAACTCTATCTTGAAAGAGAAGTCGTCTCATATACAAGAGCTGTGGGTTGTGCCCTAACCAAAATGCTACTGAAATCAGTTTCCATCCGTAGTGAATGAACTGGAGCATAGCAGTAGCTGAACTTTGCAGGACAATGAGCTGCGAGTGTGGGGTTTTCGCCCCTCTATTTTTTCCTTCAACAAATCAGAGTCCGAAGATTTCCTGCAGGTACTGACTACTATGTCTTGTGGACAAAACTGTTTCTCGAACGTAGATATGCGCATGAAGCTCACAGTCCACTGACTCTATTCGACTGAATTTCCTTCTGAGAGAACAGCCAGGAATTCATGGAAAGCTTCCAAACAACTAGGCAATCAGGATGTTTCACACAAGTGCCTTAGTAGCAAAGTTCATCTCCAGTGGGTAACACTAGGTCAATGGACTCGTTTCAGTAGTGTGCGAAATGTATGGGGTGCCGATATGACCGACCGATTTAGAACGTCATTTCCATTGGTTTTCTGTATGATCACCTAGGCGGTAACTTTGCTAGCCAAAGAGTTCCGTAATCACGTTCCCCCAAACAAATGAGAGAACCCTAGTGGGCACAGGACTATGCCAACTATGAAGCCCAGGAAGCTTGGCTACCACTGTTTTCGCCAAATTATGCGTTCCGGGAGGGAAGCGTATGCGGGCGTTGGAAGGCCGCTAGGCCATGCTACGTGACGTGGACTCCAAGTCTCTGAAGATCTAAGGAAATGCGAATCTCAAGTAGCCTGTGGGGCTCCCAGTGGAAGATACTACACTCGTGAAGTTTTGTTTTCTCCTCAAAATCACTCGGAAACAAACCTATTTCGTCGGAAGCGGGTTTTTTTCCCAAAGCCGTCTCAGTGTTGAAGGTCTTCTCAATGTTCTCCTTTCAGGACTAGATGTAATGGGAGAAGAAGAGTGTAGCCTAAGAAAGGCGTGGAGACTATACTACGTCCCTTGGAGTCCACCCGTTGGTGAAGCAGTAAGGGACGAAGAAGCGAAAAGTACCACATGGGCCTATCAGGGCATTCCTTCCACTCTGAGATGACAGCAGTGAAGACTTTGCGCTCCCCTGCATCATTCAGGAATTATATGAAGTCGTGCCAAAAGTGTTTTCCACAAAAGCCATGCACACTAGTTGACGTGTTATCAATGTTCTCATTTCAGTAGGAGATGAAAGCAGTGGTGTCTCACACAGTACCTACTCTTGTCAGCATCCTGTCGAAACACCTCGCTGCAATATGGGATCTCTGGCTCCTGTCATAGCCCAAGAGCTACCGAAATGATTTCTCGTCAGCAGAGGAGGGAATGCTAGCATAGCACTTTGTGATCCTTGAAGGGGAATGAGCTCCTACAGTAGAGGTTTCTCCTACGTACTTTTTCCACCCGAAAAGCGTAGTCCCAAGAAGGAGAGAAGCAAGAGCCTACTACCGCACTTTGACCATACAGTGTTGTCAACGTAGCAATGCGCGTGCAGCTAGCAGTCCACCTTACTCTATTCGAGTGAATTTCTCTCACACAGCACAGGAGTGAACGGTTTGAAAGCTGCCAAGTCCACGGCAATGAACATGTTCCTGAGAAGTGGCTTGAAGCGTGAACGCCGCACTAGATCAATATGTTCATATCAGTTGAATTGGAAATGAGCGGCTTGCACCATATCACATAACCTCTTCAGAGCCTATGATCCGCTTTCTTGCTCTCTTATCATTTACCTTGCTGTGTTGGAGTGCAACGATCTACACAATGACTTTTTCGTCATCAACGGACTCAAGGAAACTACAGGACAATGAGAGCTATGAAATGCACTATCGTCTACGACACACTTTCCTCGACCTTCGGCCGTCATCTACCTTTAGGCCTAGCCATAAACCTACATGTAACAGTAACCCAAACAATATTCCTAAGCCTATCATTAACCCTAACCCTAACCCTAACCCTAACCCTTTCCCTAACCCTAACCCTAACCCTAACCCTATCCCTAACCCTAACCCTAACCCTAACCCTATCCCTAACCCTAATTATAAAGCTAATCCGAACCATAACGCTAGTGCTCGCCCTAACCCTAACTCTATCTTGAAAGAGAAGTCGTCTCATATACAAGAGCTGTGGGTTGTGCCCTAACCAAAATGCTACTGAAATCATTTTCCATCCGTAGTGAATGAACTGGAGCATAGCAGTAGCTGAACTTTGCAGGACAGTGAGCTGCGAGTGTGGGGTTTTCGCCCCTCTATTTTTTCCTTCAACAAATTAGAGTCCGAAGATTTCCTGCAGGTACTGACTACTATTTCTTGTGGACAAAACTGTTTCTCGAACGTAGATATGCACATGAAGCTCACAGTCCACTGACTCTATTCGACTGAATTTCCTTCTGAGAGAACAGCCAGGAATTCATGGAAAGCTTCCAAACAACTAGGCAATCAGGATGTTTCACACAAGTGCCTTAGTAGCAAAGTTCATCTCCAGTGGGTAACACTAGGTCAATGGACTCGTTTCAGTAGTGTGCGAAATGTATGGGGTGCCGATATGACCGACCGATTTAGAACGTCATTTCCATTGGTTTTCTGTATGATCACCTAGGCGGTAACTTTGCTAGCCAAAGATTTCCTTAATCACGTTCCCCCAAACAAATGAGAGAACCCTAGTGGGCACAGGACGATGCCAACTATGAAGCCCAGTAAGCTTGGCTACCACAGTTTTCGCCAAATTATGCGTTCCAGGAGGGAAGCGTATGCGGGCGTTGGAAGGCCGCTAGGCCATGCTACGTGACGTGGACTCCAAGTCTCTGAAGATCTAAGGGAATGCGAATCTCAAGTAGCCTGTGGGGCTCCCAGTGGAAGACACTACACTCGTGAAGATTTGTTTTCTCCTCAAAATCACTCGGGAATAAACCTATTTCGTCGGAAGCGGGTTTTTTTCCCAAAGCCGTCTCAGTGTTGAACGTCTTCTCAATGTTCTCCTTTCAGGACTAGATGTAATGGGAGAAGAAGAGTGTAGACTAAGAAATGCGTGGAGACTATACTACGTCCCTTGGAGTCCACCCGTTGGTGAAGCAGTAAGGGACGAAGAAGCGAAAAGTACCACATGGGCCTATCAGGGCATTCCTTCCACTCTGAGATGACAGCAGTGAAGACTTTGCGCTCCCCTGCATCATTCAGGAATTATATGAAGTCGTGCCAAAAGTTTTTCCACAAAAGCCATGCACACTAGTTGACGTGTTATCAATGTTCTCATTTCAGTAGGAGATGAAAGCAGTGGTGTCTCACACAGTACGTACTCTTGTCAGCATCCTGTCGAAACACCTGGCTGCAATATAGGATCTCTGGCTCGTGTCATAGCCCAAGAGCTACCGAAATGATTTCTCGTCAGCAGAGGAGGGAATGCTAGCATAGCACTTTGTGATCCTTGAAGGGGAATGAGCTCCTACAGTAGAGGTTTCTCCTACGTACTTTTTCCATCCGAAAAGCGTAGTCCCAAGAAGGAGAGAAGCAAGAGCCTACTACCGCACTTTGACCATACAGTGTTGTCAACGTAGCAATGCGCGTGCAGCTAGCAGTCCACCTTACTCTATTCGAGTGAATTTCTCTCACACAGCACAGGAGTGAACGGTTTGAAAGCTGCCAAGTCCACGGCAATGAACATGTTCCTGAGAAGTGGCTTGAAGCGTGAACGCCGCACTAGATCAATATGTTCATATCAGTTGAATTGGAAATGAGCGGCTTGCACCATATCACATAACCTCTTCAGAACCTATGATCAGCTTTCTTGCTCTCTTATCATTTACCTTGCTGTGTTGGAGTGCAACGATCTACAGAATGACTTTCTCGTCATCAACGGACTCAAGGAAAGTACAGGACAATGAGAGCTATGAAATGCACTATCGTCTACGACACACTTTCCTCGACCTGCGGCCGTCATCTACCTTTAGGCCTAGCCATAAACCTACATGTAACAGTAACCCAAACAATATTCCTAACCCTATCCCTAACCCTAACCCTAACCCTAACCCTACCCCTAACCCTAACCCTAACCCTAATCCTATCCCTAACCCTAATTATAAAGCTAATCCGAACCATAACGCTAGTGCTCGCCCTAACCCTAACTCTATCTTGAAAGAGAAGTCGTCTCATATACAAGAGCTGTGGGTTGTGCCCTAACCAAAATGCCACTGAAATCATTTTCCATCCGTAGTGAATGAACTGGAGCATAGCAGTAGCTGAACTTTGCAGGACAATGAGCTGCGAGTGTGGGGTTTTCGCCCCTCTATTTTTTCCTTCAACAAATCAGAGTCCGAAGATTTCCTGCAGGTACTGACTACTATGTCTTGTGGACAAAACTGTTTCTCGAACGTAGATATGCACATGAAGCTCACAGTCCACTGACTCTATTCGACTGAATTTCCTTCTGAGAGAACGGCCAGGAATTCATGGAAAGCTTCCAAACAACTAGGCAATCAGGATGTTTCACACAAGTGCCTTAGTAGCAAAGTTCATCTCCAGTGGGTAACACTAGGTCAATGGACTCGTATCAGTAGAGTGCGAAATGTATGGGGTGCCGATATGACCGACCGATTTAGAACGTCATTTCCATTGGTTTTCTGTATGATCACCTAGGCGGTAACTTTGCTAGCCAAAGAGTTCTGTAATCACGTTCCCCCAAACAAATGAGAGAACCCTAGTGGGCACAGGACTATGCCAACTATGAAGCCCAGTAAGCTTGGCTACCACTGTTTTCGCCAAATTATGCGTTCCAGGAGGGAAGCGTATGCGGGCGTTGGAAGGCCGCTAGGCCATGCTACGTGACGTGGACTCCAAGTCTCTGAAGATCTAAGGGAATGCGAATCTCAAGTAGCCTGTGGGGCTCCCAGTGGAAGACACTACACTCGTGAAGATTTGTTTTCTCCTCAAAATCACTCGGGAATAATCCTATTTCGTCGGAAGCGGGTTTTTTTCCCAAAGCCGTCTCAGTGTTGAACGTCTTCTCAATGTTCTCCTTTCCGGACTAGATGTAATGGGAGAAGAAGAGTGTAGACTAAGAAATGCGTGGAGACTATACTACGTCCCTTGGAGTCCACCCGTTGGTGAAGCAGTAAGGGACGAAGAAGCGAAAAGTACCACATGGGCCTATCAGGGCATTCCTTCCACTCTGAGATGACAGCAGTGAAGACTTTGCGCTCCCCTGCATCATTCAGGAATTATATGAGGTCGTGCCAAAAGTGTTTTCCACAAAATCCATGCACACTATTTGACGTGTTATCAATGTTCTCATTTCAGTAGGAGATGAAAGCAGTGGTGTCTCACACAGTACGTACTCTTGTCAGCATCCTGTCGAAACACCTGGCTGCAATATAGGATCTCTGGCTCGTGTCATAGCCCAAGAGCTACCGAAATGATTTCTCGTCAGCAGAGGAGGGAATGCTAGCATAGCACTTTGTGATCCTTGAAGGGGAATGAGCTCCTACAGTAGAGGTTTCTCCTACGTACTTTTTCCATCCGAAAAGCGTAGTCCCAAGAAGGAGAGAAGCAAGAGCCTACTACCGCACTTTGACCATACAGTGTTGTCAATGTAGCAATGCGCGTGCAGCTAGCAGTCCACCTTACTCTATTCGAGTGAATTTCTCTCACACAGCACAGGAGTGAACGGTTTGAAAGCTGCCAAGTCCACGGCAATGAACATGTTCCTGAGAAGTGGCTTGAAGCGTGAACGCCGCACTAGATCAATATGTTCATATCAGTTGAATTGGAAATGAGCGGCTTGCACCATATCACATAACCTCTTCAGAACCTATGATCAGCTTTCTTGCTCTCTTATCATTTACCTTGCTGTGTTGGAGTGCAACGATCTACAGAATGACTTTGTCGTCATCAACGGACTCAAGGAAACTACAGGACAATGAGAGCTATGAAATGCACTATCGTCTACGACACACTTTCCTCGACCTGCGGCCGTCATCTACCTTTATGCCTAGCCATAAACCTACATGTAACAGTAACCCAAACAATATTCCTAAGCCTATCATTAACCCTAACCCTAACCCTAACCCTAACCCTATCCCTAACCCTAACCCTAACCTAACCCTATCACTAACCCTAACCCTAACCCTATCCCTAACCCTAATTATAAAGCTAATCCGAACCATAACGCTAGTGCTCGCCCTAACCCTAACTCTATCTTGAAAGAGAAGTCGTCTCATATACAAGAGCTGTGGGTTGTGCCCTAACCAAAATGCTACTGAAATCAGTTTCCATCCGTAGTGAATGAACTGGAGCATAGCAGTAGCTGAACTTTGCAGGACAATGAGCTGCGAGTGTGGGGTTTTCGCCCCTCTATTTTTTCCTTCAACAAATCAGAGTCCGAAGATTTCCTGCAGGTACTGACTACTATGTCTTGTGGACAAAACTGTTTCTCGAACGTAGATATGCACATGAAGCTCACAGTCCACTGACTCTATTCGACTGAATTTCCTTCTGAGAGAAGGGCCAGGAATTCATGGAAAGCTTCCAAACAACTAGGCAATCAGGATGTTTCACACAAGTGCCTTAGTAGCAAAGTTCATCTCCAGTGGGTAACACTAGGTCAATGGACTCGTATCAGTAGAGTGCGAAATGTATGGGGTGCCGATATGACCGACCGATTTAGAACGTCATTTCCATTGGTTTTCTGTATGATCACCTAGGCGGTAACTTTGCTAGCCAAAGAGTTCTGTAATCACGTTCCCCCAAACAAATGAGAGAACCCTAGTGGGCACAGGACTATGCCAACTATGAAGCCCAGTAAGCTTGGCTACCACTGTTTTCGCCAAATTATGCGTTCCAGGAGGGAAGCGTTGCGGGCGTTGGAAGGCCGCTAGGCCATGCTACGTGACGTGGACTCCAAGTCTCTGAAGATCTAAGGGAATGCGAATCTCAAGTAGCCTGTGGGGCTCCCAGTGGAAGACACTACACTCGTGAAGATTTGTTTTCTCCTCAAAATCACTCGGGAATAAACCTATTTCGTCGGAAGCGGGTTTTCTTCCCAAAGCCGTCTCAGTGTTGAACGTTTTCTCAATGTTCTCCTTTCCGGACTAGATGTAATGGGAGAAGAAGAGTGTAGCCTAAGAAATGCGTGGAGACTATACTACGTCCCTTGGAGTCCACCCGTTGGTGAAGCAGTAAGGGACGAAGAAGCGAAAAGTACCACATGGGCCTATCAGGGCATTCCTTCCACTCTGAGATGACAGCAGTGAAGACTTTGCGCTCCCCTGCATCATTCAGGAATTATATGAAGTCGTGCCAAAAGTGTTTTCCTCAAAATCCATGCACACTATTTGACGTGTTATCAATGTTCTCATTTCAGTAGGAGATGAAAGCAGTGGTGTCTCACACAGTACGTACTCTTGTCAGCATCCTGTCGAAACACCTGGCTGCAATATAGGATCTCTGGCTCGTGTCATAGCCCAAGAGCTACCGAAATGATTTCTCGTCAGCAGAGGAGGGAATGCTAGCATAGCACTTTGTGATCCTTGAAGGGGAATGAGCTCCTACAGTAGAGGTTTCTCCTACGTACTTTTTCCATCCGAAAAGCGTAGTCCCAAGAAGGAGAGAAGCAAGAGCCTACTACCGCACTTTGACCATACAGTGTTGTCAACGTAGCAATGCGCGTGCAGCTAGCAGTCCACCTTACTCTATTCGAGTGAATTTCTCTCACACAGCACAGGAGTGAACGGTTTGAAAGCTGCCAAGTCCACGGCAATGAACATGTTCCTGAGAAGTGGCTTGAAGCGTGAACGCCGCACTAGATCAATATGTTCATATCAGTTGAATTGGAAATGAGCGGCTTGCACCATATCACATAACCTCTTCAGAACCTATGATCAGCTTTCTTGCTCTCTTATCATTTACCTTGCTGTGTTGGAGTGCAACGATCTACAGAATGACTTTGTCGTCATCAACGGACTCAAGGAAACTACAGGACAATGAGAGCTATGAAATGCACTATCGTCTACGACACACTTTCCTCGACCTGCGGCCGTCATCTACCTTTATGCCTAGCCATAAACCTACATGTAACAGTAACCCAAACAATATTCCTAAGCCTATCATTAACCCTAACCCTAACCCTAACCCTAACCCTATCCCTAACCCTAACCCTAACCTAACCCTATCACTAACCCTAACCCTAACCCTATCCCTAACCCTAATTATAAAGCTAATCCGAACCATAACGCTAGTGCTCGCCCTAACCCTAACTCTATCTTGAAAGAGAAGTCGTCTCATATACAAGAGCTGTGGGTTGTGCCCTAACCAAAATGCTACTGAAATCAGTTTCCATCCGTAGTGAATGAACTGGAGCATAGCAGTAGCTGAACTTTGCAGGACAATGAGCTGCGAGTGTGGGGTTTTCGCCCCTCTATTTTTTCCTTCAACAAATCAGAGTCCGAAGATTTCCTGCAGGTACTGACTACTATGTCTTGTGGACAAAACTGTTTCTCGAACGTAGATATGCACATGAAGCTCACAGTCCACTGACTCTATTCGAATGAATTTCCTTCTGAGAGAACAGCCAGGAATTCATGGAAAGCTTCCAAACAACGAGGCAATCAGGATGTTTCACACAAGTGCCTTAGTAGCAAAGTTCATCTCCAGTGGGTAACACTAGGTCAATGGACTCGTTTCAGTAGAGTGCGAAATGTATGGGGTGCCGATATGACCGACCGATTTAGAACGTCATTTCCATTGGTTTTCTGTATGATCACCTAGGCGGTAACTTTGCTAGCCAAAGAGTTCCGTAATCACGTTCCCCCAAACAAATGAGAGAACCCTAGTGGGCACAGGACGATGCCAACTATGAAGCCCAGGAAGCTTGGCTACCACTGTTTTCGCCAAATTATGCATTCCGGGAGGGAAGCGTATGCGGGCGTTGGAAGGCCGCTAGGCCATGCTACGTGACGTGGACTCCAAGTCTCTGAAGATCTAAGGGAATGCGAATCTCAAGTAGCCTGTGGGGCTCCCAGTGGAAGACACTACACTCGTGAAGATTTGTTTTCTCCTCAAAATCACTCGGGAATAAACCTATTTCGTCGGAAGCGGGTTTTTTTCCCAAAGCCGTCTCAGTGTTGAACGTCTTCTCAATGTTCTCCTTTCAGGACTAGATGTAATGGGGGAAGAAGAGTGTAGCCTAAGAAATGCGTGGAGACTATACTTCGTCCCTTGGACTCCTCCCGTTGGTGAAGCAGTAAGGGACGAAGAAGCGAAAAGTACCACATGGGCCTACCAGGGCATTCCTTCCACTCTGAGATGACAGCAGTGAAGACTTTGCGCTCCCCTGCATCATTCAGGAATTATATGAAGTCGTGCCAAAAGTGTTTTCCACAAAATCCATGCACACTATTTGACGTGTTATCAATGTTCTCATTTCAGTAGGAGATGAAAGCAGTGGTGTCTCACACAGTACGTACTCTTGTCAGCATCCTGTCGAAACACCTGGCTGCAATATAGGATCTCTGGCTCGTGTCATAGCCCAAGAGCTACCGAAATGATTTCTCGTCAGCAGAGGAGGGAATGCTAGCATAGCACTTTGTGATCCTTGAAGGGGAATGAGCTCCTACAGTAGAGGTTTCTCCTACGTACTTTTTCCATCCGAAAAGCGTAGTCCCAAGAAGGAGAGAAGCAAGAGCCTACTACCGCACTTTGACCATACAGTGTTGTCAACGTAGCAATGCGCGTGCAGCTAGCAGTCCACCTTACTCTATTCGAGTGAATTTCTCTCACACAGCACAGGAGTGAACGGTTTGAAAGCTGCCAAGTCCACGGCAATGAACATGTTCCTGAGAAGTGGCTTGAAGCGTGAACGCCGCACTAGATCAATATGTTCATATCAGTTGAATTGGAAATGAGCGGCTTGCACCATATCACATAACCTCTTCAGAGCCTATGATCCGCTTTCTTGCTCTCTTATCATTTACCTTGCTGTGTTGGAGTGCAACGATCTACAGAATGACTTTGTCGTCATCAACGGACTCAAGGAAACTACAGGACAATGAGAGCTATGAAATGCACTATCGTCTACGACACACTTTCCTCGACCTGCGGCCGTCATCTACCTTTATGCCTAGCCATAAACCTACATGTAACAGTAACCCAAACAATATTCTTAAGCCTATCATTAACCCTAACCCTATCCCTAACCCTAACCCTAACCCTAACCCTATCCCTAACCCTAACCCTAACCCTAACCCTATCCCTAACCCTAATTATAAAGCTAATCCAAACCATAACGCTAGTGCTCGCCCTAACCCTAACTCTATCTTGAAAGAGAAGTCGTCTCATATACAAGAGCTGTGGGTTGTGCCCTAACCAAAATGCTACTGAAATCAGTTTCCATCCGTAGTGAATGAACTGGAGCATAGCAGTAGCTGAACTTTGCAGGACAATGAGCTGCGAGTGTGGGGTTTTCGCCCCTCTATTTTTTCCTTCAACAAATCAGAGTCCGAAGATATCCTGCAGGTACTGACTACTATGTCTTGTGGACAAAACTGTTTCTCGAACGTAGATATGCACATGAAGCTCACAGTCCACTGACTCTATTCGACTGAATTTCCTTCTGAGAGAACAGCCAGGAATTCATGGAAAGCTTCCAAACAACTAGGCAATCAGGATGTTTCACACAAGTGCCTTAGTAGCAAAGTTCATCTCCAGTGGGTAACACTAGGTCAATGGACTCGTTTCAGTAGAGTGCGAAATGTATGGGGTGCCGATAGGACCGACCGATTTAGAACGTCATTTCCATTGGTTTTGTGTATGATCACCTAGGCGGTAACTTTGCTAGCCAAAGAGTTCCATAATCACGTTCCCCCAAACAAATGAGAGAACCCTAGTGGGCACAGGACGATGCCAACTATGAAGCCCAGTAAGCTTGGCTACCACTGTTTTCGCCAAATTATGCATTCCGGGAGGGAAGCGTATGCGGGCGTTGGAAGGCCGCTAGGCCATGCTACGTGACGTGGACTCCAAGTCTCTGAAGATCTCAGGGAATGCGAATCTCAAGTAGCCTGTGGGGCTCCCAGTGGAAGATACTACACTCGTGAAGTTTTGTTTTCTCCTCAAAATCACTCGGAAATAAACCTATTTCGTCGGAGGCGGGTTTTTTTCCCAAAGCCGTCTCAGTGTTGAAGGTCTTCTCAATGTTCTCCTTTCAGGACTAGATGTAATGGGAGAAGAAGAGTGTAGCCTAAGAAATGCGTGGAGACTATACTACGTCCCTTGGAGTCCACCCGTTGGTGAAGCAGTAAGGGATGAAGAAGCGAAAAGTACCACATGGGCCTATCAGGGCATTCCTTCCACTCTGAGATGACAGCAGTGAAGACTTTGCGCTCCAATGCATCATTCAGGAATTATATGAAGTCGTGCCAAAAGTGTTTTCCACAAAAGCCATGCACACTAGTTGACGTGTTATCAATGTTCTCATTTCAGTAGGAGATGAAAGCAGTGGTGTCTCACACAGTACGTACTCTTGTCAGCATCCTGTCGAAACACCTGGCTGCAATATAGGATCTCTGGCTCGTGTCATAACCCAAGAGCTACCGAAATGATTTCTCGTCAGCAGAGGAGGGAATGCTAGCATAGCACTTTGTGATCCTTGAAGGGGAATGAGCTCCTACAGTAGAGGTTTCTCCTACGTACTTTTTCCATCCGAAAAGCGTAGTCCCAAGAAGGAGAGAAGCAAGAGCCTACTACCGCACTTTGACCATACAGTGTTGTCAACGTAGCAATGCGCGTGCAGCTAGCAGTGCACCTTACTCTATTCGAGTGAATTTCTCTCACACAGCACAGGAGTGAACGGTTTGAAAGCTGCCAAGTCCACGGCAATGAACATGTTCCTGAGAAGTGGCTTGAAGCGTGAACGCCGCACTAGATCAATATGTTCATATCAGTTGAATTGGAAATGAGCGGCTTGCACCATATCACATAACCTCTTCAGAGCCTATGATCCGCTTTCTTGCTCTCTTATCATTTACCTTGCTGTGTTGGAGTGCAACGATCTACAGAATGACTTTGTCGTCATCAACGGACTCAAGGAAACTACAGGACAATGAGAGCTATGAAATGCACTATCGTCTACGACACACTTTCCTCGACCTGCGGCCGTCATCCACCTTTATGCCTAGCCATAAACCTACATGTAACAGTAACCCAAACAATATTCCTAAGCCTATCATTAACCCTAACCCTAACCCTAACCCTAACCCTAACCCTAACCCTATCCCTAACCCTAACCCTAACCCTAACCCTATCCCTAACCTTAACCCTAACCCTAACCCTATCCCTAACCCTAATTATAAAGCTAATCCTAACCATAACGGTAGTGCTCGCCCTAACCCTAACTCTATCTTGAAAGAGAAGTCGTCTCATATACAAGAGCTGTGGGTTGTGCCCTAACCAAAATGCTACTGAAATCAGTTTCCATCCGTAGTGAATGAACTGGAGCATAGCAGTAGCTGAACTTTGCAGGACAATGAGCTGCGAGTGTGGGGTTTTCGTCCCTCTATTTTTTCCTTCAACAAATCAGAGTCCGAAGATTTCCTGCAGGTACTGACTACTATGTCTTGTGGACAAAACTGTTTCTCGAACGTAGATATGCACATGAAGCTCACAGTCCACTGACTCTATTCGACTGAATTTCCTTCTGAGAGAACAGCCAGGAATTCATGGAAAGCTTCCAAACAACTAGGCAATCAGGATGTTTCACACAAGTGCCTTAGTAGCAAAGTTCATCTCCAGTGGGTAACACTAGGTCAATGGACTCGTTTCAGTAGAGTGCGAAATGTATGGGGTGCCGATATGACCGACCGATTTAGAACGTCATTTCCATTGGTTTTCTGTTTGATCACCTAGGCGGTAACTTTGCTAGCCAAAGAGTTCCGTAATCACGTTCCCCCAAACAAATGAGAGAACCCTAGTGGGCACAGGACTATGCCAACTATGAAGCCCAGTAAGCTTGGCTACCACTGTTTTCGCCAAATTATGCATTCCGGGGGGGAAGCATATGCGGGCGTTGGAAGGCCGCTAGGCCATGCTACGTGACGTGGACTCCAAGTCTCTGAAGATCTCAGGGAATGCGAATCTCAAGTAGCCTGTGGGGCTCCCAGTGGAAGACACTACACTCGTGAAGATTTGTTTTCTCCTCAAAATCACTCGGGAATAAACCTATTTCGTCGGAAGCGGGTTTTTTTCCCAAAGCCGTCTCAGTATTGAAGGTCTTCTCAATGTTCTCCTTTCAGGACTAGATGTAATGGGGGAAGAAGAGTGTAGCCTAAGAAATGCGTGGAGACTATACTTCGTCCCTTGGACTCCTCCCGTTGGTGAAGCAGTAAGGGACGAAGAAGCGAAAAGTACCACATGGGCCTACCAGGGCATTCCTTCCACTCTGAGATGACAGCAGTGAAGACTTTGCACTCCAATGCATCATTCAGGAATTATATGAAGTCGTGCCAAAAGTGTTTTCCACAAAAGCCATGCACACTAGTTGACGTGTTATCAATGTTCTCATTTCAGTAGGAGATGAAAGCAGTGGTGTCTCACACAGTACGTACTCTTGTCAGCATCCTGTCGAAACACCTGGCTGCAATATAGGATCTCTGGCTCGTGTCATAGCCCAAGAGCTACCGAAATGATTTCTCGTCAGCAGAGGAGGGAATGCTAGCATAGCACTTTGTGATCCTTGAAGGGGAATGAGCTCCTACAGTAGAGGTTTCTCCTACGTACTTTTTCCATCCGAAAAGCGTAGTCCCAAGAAGGAGAGAAGCAAGAGCCTACTACCGCACTTTGACCATACAGTGTTGTCAACGTAGCAATGCGCGTGCAGCTAGCAGTCCACCTTACTCTATTCGAGTGAATTTCTCTCACACAGCACAGGAGTGAACGGTTTGAAAGCTGCCAAGTCCACGGCAATGAACATGTTCCTGAGAAGTGGCTTGAAGCGTGAACGCCGCACTAGATCAATATGTTCATATCAGTTGAATTGGAAATGAGCGGCTTGCACCATATCACATAACCTCTTCAGAGCCTATGATCCGCTTTCTTGCTCTCTTATCATTTACCTTGCTGTGTTGGAGTGCAACGATCTACAGAATGACTTTGTCGTCATCAACGGACTCAAGGAAACTACAGGACAATGAGAGCTATGAAATGCACTATCGTCTACGACACACTTTCCTCGACCTGCGGCCGTCATCCACCTTTATGCCTAGCCATAAACCTACATGTAACAGTAACCCAAACAATATTCCTAAGCCTATCATTAACCCTAACCCTAACCCTAACCCTAACCCTAACCCTATCCCTAACCCTAACCCTAACCCTAACCCTATCCCTAACCTTAACCCTAACCCTAACCCTATCCCTAACCCTAATTATAAAGCTAATCCTAACCATAACGCTAGTGCTCGCCCTAACCCTAACTCTATCTTGAAAGAGAAGTCGTCTCATATACAAGAGCTGTGGGTTGTGCCCTAACCAAAATGCTACTGAAATCAGTTTCCATCCGTAGTGAATGAACTGGAGCATAGCAGTAGCTGAACTTTGCAGGACAATGAGCTGCGAGTGTGGGGTTTTCGTCCCTCTATTTTTTCCTTCAACAAATCAGAGTCCGAAGATTTCCTGCAGGTACTGACTACTATGTCTTGTGGACAAAACTGTTTCTCGAACGTAGATATGCACATGAAGCTCACAGTCCACTGACTCTATTCGACTGAATTTCCTTCTGAGAGAACAGCCAGGAATTCATGGAAAGCTTCCAAACAACTAGGCAATCAGGATGTTTCACACAAGTGCCTTAGTAGCAAAGTTCATCTCCAGTGGGTAACACTAGGTCAATGGACTCGTTTCAGTAGAGTGCGAAATGTATGGGGTGCCGATATGACCGACCGATTTAGAACGTCATTTCCATTGGTTTTCTGTTTGATCACCTAGGCGGTAACTTTGCTAGCCAAAGAGTTCCGTAATCACATTCCCCCAAACAAATGAGAGAACCCTAGTGGGCACAGGACTATGCCAACTATGAAGCCCAGTAAGCTTGGCTACCACTGTTTTCGCCAAATTATGCATTCCGGGAGGGAAGCATATGCGGGCGTTGGAAGGCCGCTAGGCCATGCTACGTGACGTGGACTCCAAGTCTCTGAAGATCTCAGGGAATGCGAATCTCAAGTAGCCTGTGGGGCTCCCAGTGGAAGACACTACACTCGTGAAGATTTGTTTTCTCCTCAAAATCACTCGGGAATAAACCTATTTCGTCGGAAGCGGGTTTTTTTCCCAAAGCCGTCTCAGTGTTGAAGGTCTTCTCAATGTTCTCCTTTCAGGACTAGATGTAATGGGGGAAGAAGAGTGTAGCCTAAGAAATGCGTGGAGACTATACTTCGTCCCTTGGACTCCTCCCGTTGGTGAAGCAGTAAGGGACGAAGAAGCGAAAAGTACCACATGGGCCTACCAGGGCATTCCTTCCACTCTGAGATGACAGCAGTGAAGACTTTGCGCTCCAATGCATCATTCAGGAATTATATGAAGTCGTGCCAAAAGTGTTTTCCACAAAAGCCATGCACACTAGTTGAGGTGTTATCAATGTTCTCATTTCAGTAGGAGATGAAAGCAGTGGTGTCTCACACAGTACGTACTCTTGTCAGCATCCTGTCGAAACACCTGGCTGCAATATAGGATCTCTGGCTCGTGTCATAGCCCAAGAGCTACCGAAATGATTTCTCGTCAGCAGAGGAGGGAATGCTAGCATAGCACTTTGTGATCCTTGAAGGGGAATGAGCTCCTACAGTAGAGGTTTCTCCTACGTACTTTTTCCATCCGAAAAGCGTAGTCCCAAGAAGGAGAGAAGCAAGAGCCTACTACCGCACTTTGACCATACAGTGTTGTCAACGTAGCAATGCGCGTGCAGCTAGCAGTCCACCTTACTCTATTCGAGTGAATTTCTCTCACACAGCACAGGAGTGAACGGTTTGAAAGCTGCCAAGTCCACGGCAATGAACATGTTCCTGAGAAGTGGCTTGAAGCGTGAACGCCGCACTAGATCAATATGTTCATATCAGTTGAATTGGAAATGAGCGGCTTGCACCATATCACATAACCTCTTCAGAGCCTATGATCCGCTTTCTTGCTCTCTTATCATTTACCTTGCTGTGTTGGAGTGCAACGATCTACAGAATGATTTTGTCGTCATCAACGGACTCAAGGAAACTACAGGACAATGAGAGCTATGAAATGCACTATCGTCTACGACACACTTTCCTCGACCTGCGGCCGTCATCCACCTTTATGCCTAGCCATAAACCTACATGTAACAGTAACCCAAACAATATTCCTAAGCCTATCATTAACCCTAACCCTAACCCTAACCCTAACCCTAACCCTATCCCTAACCCTAACCCTAACCCTAACCCTATCCCTAACCTTAACCCTAACCCTAACCCTATCCCTAACCCTAATTATAAAGCTAATCCTAACCATAACGGTAGTGCTCGCCCTAACCCTAACTCTATCTTGAAAGAGAAGTCGTCTCATATACAAGAGCTGTGGGTTGTGCCCTAACCAAAATGCTACTGAAATCAGTTTCCATCCGTAGTGAATGAACTGGAGCATAGCAGTAGCTGAACTTTGCAGGACAATGAGCTGCGAGTGTGGGGTTTTCGTCCCTCTATTTTTTCCTTCAACAAATCAGAGTCCGAAGATTTCCTGCAGGTACTGACTACTATGTCTTGTGGACAAAACTGTTTCTCGAACGTAGATATGCACATGAAGCTCACAGTCCACTGACTCTATTCGACTGAATTTCCTTCTGAGAGAACAGCCAGGAATTCATGGAAAGCTTCCAAACAACGAGGCAATCAGGATGTTTCACACAAGTGCCTTAGTAGCAAAGTTCATCTCCAGTGGGTAACACTAGGTCAATGGACTCGTTTCAGTAGAGTGCGAAATGTATGGGGTGCCGATATGACCGACCGATTTAGAACGTCATTTCCATTGGTTTTCTGTATGATCACCTAGGCGGTAACTTTGCTAGCCAAAGAGTTCCGTAATCACGTTCCCCCAAACAAATGAGAGAACCCTAGTGGGCACAGGACGATGCCAACTATGAAGCCCAGGAAGCTTGGCTACCACTGTTTTCGCCAAATTATGCATTCCGGGAGGGAAGCGTATGCGGGCGTTGGAAGGCCGCTAGGCCATGCTACGTGACGTGGACTCCAAGTCTCTGAAGATCTAAGGGAATGCGAATCTCAAGTAGCCTGTGGGGCTCCCAGTGGAAGACACTACACTCGTGAAGATTTGTTTTCTCCTCAAAATCACTCGGGAATAAACCTATTTCGTCGGAAGCGGGTTTTTTTCCCAAAGCCGTCTCAGTGTTGAACGTCTTCTCAATGTTCTCCTTTCAGGACTAGATGTAATGGGGGAAGAAGAGTGTAGCCTAAGAAATGCGTGGAGACTATACTTCGTCCCTTGGACTCCTCCCGTTGGTGAAGCAGTAAGGGACGAAGAAGCGAAAAGTACCACATGGGCCTACCAGGGCATTCCTTCCACTCTGAGATGACAGCAGTGAAGACTTTGCGCTCCAATGCATCATTCAGGAATTATATGAAGTCGTGCCAAAAGTGTTTTCCACAAAAGCCATGCACACTAGTTGACGTGTTATCAATGTTCTCATTTCAGTAGGAGATGAAAGCAGTGGTGTCTCACACAGTACGTACTCTTGTCAGCATCCTGTCGAAACACCTGGCTGCAATATAGGATCTCTGGCTCGTGTCATAGCCCAAGAGCTACCGAAATGATTTCTCGTCAGCAGAGGAGGGAATGCTAGCATAGCACTTTGTGATCCTTGAAGGGGAATGAGCTCCTACAGTAGAGGTTTCTCCTACGTACTTTTTCCATCCGAAAAGCGTAGTCCCAAGAAGGAGAGAAGCAAGAGCCTACTACCGCACTTTGACCATACAGTGTTGTCAACGTAGCAATGCGCGTGCAGCTAGCAGTCCACCTTACTCTATTCGAGTGAATTTCTCTCACACAGCACAGGAGTGAACGGTTTGAAAGCTGCCAAGTCCACGGCAATGAACATGTTCCTGAGAAGTGGCTTGAAGCGTGAACGCCGCACTAGATCAATATGTTCATATCAGTTGAATTGGAAATGAGCGGCTTGCACCATATCACATAACCTCTTCAGAGCCTATGATCCGCTTTCTTGCTCTCTTATCATTTACCTTGCTGTGTTGGAGTGCAACGATCTACAGAATGACTTTGTCGTCATCAACGGACTCAAGGAAACTACAGGACAATGAGAGCTATGAAATGCACTATCGTCTACGACACACTTTCCTCGACCTGCGGCCGTCATCCACCTTTATGCCTAGCCATAAACCTACATGTAACAGTAACCCAAACAATATTCCTAAGCCTATCATTAACCCTAACCCTAACCCTAACCCTAACCCTAACCCTATCCCTAACCCTAACCCTAACCCTAACCCTATCCCTAACCTTAACCCTAACCCTAACCCTATCCCTAACCCTAATTATAAAGCTAATCCTAACCATAACGGTAGTGCTCGCCCTAACCCTAACTCTATCTTGAAAGAGAAGTCGTCTCATATACAAGAGCTGTGGGTTGTGCCCTAACCAAAATGCTACTGAAATCAGTTTCCATCCGTAGTGAATGAACTGGAGCATAGCAGTAGCTGAACTTTGCAGGACAATGAGCTGCGAGTGTGGGGTTTTCGTCCCTCTATTTTTTCCTTCAACAAATCAGAGTCCGAAGATTTCCTGCAGGTACTGACTACTATGTCTTGTGGACAAAACTGTTTCTCGAACGTAGATATGCACATGAAGCTCACAGTCCACTGACTCTATTCGACTGAATTTCCTTCTGAGAGAACAGCCAGGAATTCATGGAAAGCTTCCAAACAACTAGGCAATCAGGATGTTTCACACAAGTGCCTTAGTAGCAAAGTTCATCTCCAGTGGGTAACACTAGGTCAATGGACTCGTTTCAGTAGAGTGCGAAATGTATGGGGTGCCGATATGACCGACCGATTTAGAACGTCATTTCCATTGGTTTTCTGTTTGATCACCTAGGCGGTAACTTTGCTAGCCAAAGAGTTCCGTAATCACATTCCCCCAAACAAATGAGAGAACCCTAGTGGGCACAGGACTATGCCAACTATGAAGCCCAGTAAGCTTGGCTACCACTGTTTTCGCCAAATTATGCATTCCGGGAGGGAAGCATATGCGGGCGTTGGAAGGCCGCTAGGCCATGCTACGTGACGTGGACTCCAAGTCTCTGAAGATCTCAGGGAATGCGAATCTCAAGTAGCCTGTGGGGCTCCCAGTGGAAGACACTACACTCGTGAAGATTTGTTTTCTCCTCAAAATCACTCGGGAATAAACCTATTTCGTCGGAAGCGGGTTTTTTTCCCAAAGCCGTCTCAGTGTTGAAGGTCTTCTCAATGTTCTCCTTTCAGGACTAGATGTAATGGGGGAAGAAGAGTGTAGCCTAAGAAATGCGTGGAGACTATACTTCGTCCCTTGGACTCCTCCCGTTGGTGAAGCAGTAAGGGACGAAGAAGCGAAAAGTACCACATGGGCCTACCAGGGCATTCCTTCCACTCTGAGATGACAGCAGTGAAGACTTTGCGCTCCAATGCATCATTCAGGAATTATATGAAGTCGTGCCAAAAGTGTTTTCCACAAAAGCCATGCACACTAGTTGAGGTGTTATCAATGTTCTCATTTCAGTAGGAGATGAAAGCAGTGGTGTCTCACACAGTACGTACTCTTGTCAGCATCCTGTCGAAACACCTGGCTGCAATATAGGATCTCTGGCTCGTGTCATAGCCCAAGAGCTACCGAAATGATTTCTCGTCAGCAGAGGAGGGAATGCTAGCATAGCACTTTGTGATCCTTGAAGGGGAATGAGCTCCTACAGTAGAGGTTTCTCCTACGTACTTTTTCCATCCGAAAAGCGTAGTCCCAAGAAGGAGAGAAGCAAGAGCCTACTACCGCACTTTGACCATACAGTGTTGTCAACGTAGCAATGCGCGTGCAGCTAGCAGTCCACCTTACTCTATTCGAGTGAATTTCTCTCACACAGCACAGGAGTGAACGGTTTGAAAGCTGCCAAGTCCACGGCAATGAACATGTTCCTGAGAAGTGGCTTGAAGCGTGAACGCCGCACTAGATCAATATGTTCATATCAGTTGAATTGGAAATGAGCGGCTTGCACCATATCACATAACCTCTTCAGAGCCTATGATCCGCTTTCTTGCTCTCTTATCATTTACCTTGCTGTGTTGGAGTGCAACGATCTACAGAATGATTTTGTCGTCATCAACGGACTCAAGGAAACTACAGGACAATGAGAGCTATGAAATGCACTATCGTCTACGACACACTTTCCTCGACCTGCGGCCGTCATCCACCTTTATGCCTAGCCATAAACCTACATGTAACAGTAACCCAAACAATATTCCTAAGCCTATCATTAACCCTAACCCTAACCCTAACCCTAACCCTAACCCTATCCCTAACCCTAACCCTAACCCTAACCCTATCCCTAACCTTAACCCTAACCCTAACCCTATCCCTAACCCTAATTATAAAGCTAATCCTAACCATAACGGTAGTGCTCGCCCTAACCCTAACTCTATCTTGAAAGAGAAGTCGTCTCATATACAAGAGCTGTGGGTTGTGCCCTAACCAAAATGCTACTGAAATCAGTTTCCATCCGTAGTGAATGAACTGGAGCATAGCAGTAGCTGAACTTTGCAGGACAATGAGCTGCGAGTGTGGGGTTTTCGTCCCTCTATTTTTTCCTTCAACAAATCAGAGTCCGAAGATTTCCTGCAGGTACTGACTACTATGTCTTGTGGACAAAACTGTTTCTCGAACGTAGATATGCACATGAAGCTCACAGTCCACTGACTCTATTCGACTGAATTTCCTTCTGAGAGAACAGCCAGGAATTCATGGAAAGCTTCCAAACAACGAGGCAATCAGGATGTTTCACACAAGTGCCTTAGTAGCAAAGTTCATCTCCAGTGGGTAACACTAGGTCAATGGACTCGTTTCAGTAGAGTGCGAAATGTATGGGGTGCCGATATGACCGACCGATTTAGAACGTCATTTCCATTGGTTTTCTGTATGATCACCTAGGCGGTAACTTTGCTAGCCAAAGAGTTCCGTAATCACGTTCCCCCAAACAAATGAGAGAACCCTAGTGGGCACAGGACGATGCCAACTATGAAGCCCAGGAAGCTTGGCTACCACTGTTTTCGCCAAATTATGCATTCCGGGAGGGAAGCGTATGCGGGCGTTGGAAGGCCGCTAGGCCATGCTACGTGACGTGGACTCCAAGTCTCTGAAGATCTAAGGGAATGCGAATCTCAAGTAGCCTGTGGGGCTCCCAGTGGAAGACACTACACTCGTGAAGATTTGTTTTCTCCTCAAAATCACTCGGGAATAAACCTATTTCGTCGGAAGCGGGTTTTTTTCCCAAAGCCGTCTCAGTGTTGAACGTCTTCTCAATGTTCTCCTTTCAGGACTAGATGTAATGGGGGAAGAAGAGTGTAGCCTAAGAAATGCGTGGAGACTATACTTCGTCCCTTGGACTCCTCCCGTTGGTGAAGCAGTAAGGGACGAAGAAGCGAAAAGTACCACATGGGCCTACCAGGGCATTCCTTCCACTCTGAGATGACAGCAGTGAAGACTTTGCGCTCCCCTGCATCATTCAGGAATTATATGAAGTCGTGCCAAAAGTGTTTTCCACAAAATCCATGCACACTATTTGACGTGTTATCAATGTTCTCATTTCAGTAGGAGATGAAAGCAGTGGTGTCTCACACAGTACGTACTCTTGTCAGCATCCTGTCGAAACACCTGGCTGCAATATAGGATCTCTGGCTCGTGTCATAGCCCAAGAGCTACCGAAATGATTTCTCGTCAGCAGAGGAGGGAATGCTAGCATAGCACTTTGTGATCCTTGAAGGGGAATGAGCTCCTACAGTAGAGGTTTCTCCTACGTACTTTTTCCATCCGAAAAGCGTAGTCCCAAGAAGGAGAGAAGCAAGAGCCTACTACCGCACTTTGACCATACAGTGTTGTCAACGTAGCAATGCGCGTGCAGCTAGCAGTCCACCTTACTCTATTCGAGTGAATTTCTCTCACACAGCACAGGAGTGAACGGTTTGAAAGCTGCCAAGTCCACGGCAATGAACATGTTCCTGAGAAGTGGCTTGAAGCGTGAACGCCGCACTAGATCAATATGTTCATATCAGTTGAATTGGAAATGAGCGGCTTGCACCATATCACATAACCTCTTCAGAGCCTATGATCCGCTTTCTTGCTCTCTTATCATTTACCTTGCTGTGTTGGAGTGCAACGATCTACAGAATGACTTTGTTGTCATCAACGGACTCAAGGAAACTACAGGACAATGAGAGCTATGAAATGCACTATCGTCTACGACACACTTTCCTCGACCTGCGGCCGTCATCTACCTTTATGCCTAGCCATAAACCTACATGTAACAGTAACCCAAACAATATTCCTAAGCCTATCATTAACCCTAACCCTAACCCTAACCCTAACCCTATCCCTAACCCTAACCCTAACCTAACCCTATCCCTAACCCTAACCCTAACCCTAACCCTATCCCTAACCCTAATTATAAAGCTAATCCTAACCATAACGGTAGTGCTCGCCCTAACCCTAACTCTATCTTGAAAGAGAAGTCGTCTCATATACAAGAGGTGTGGGTTGTGCCCTAACCAAAATGCTACTGAAATCAGTTTCCATCCGTAGTGAATGAACTGGAGCATAGCAGTAGCTGAACTTTGCAGGACAATGAGCTGCGAGTGTGGGGTTTTCGCCCCTCTATTTTTTCCTTCAACAAATCAGAGTCCGAAGATTTCCTGCAGGTACTGACTACTATTTCTTGTGGACAAAACTGTTTCTCGAACGTAGATATGCACATGAACCTCACAGTCCACTGACTCTATTCGACTGAATTTCCTTCTGAGAGAACAGCCAGGAATTCATGGAAAGCTTCCAAACAACTAGGCAATCAGGATGTTTCACACAAGTGCCTTAGTAGCAAAGTTCATCTCCAGTGGGTAACACTAGGTCAATGGACTCGTTTCAGTAGAGTGCGAAATGTATGGGGTGCCGATAGGACCGACCGATTTAGAACGTCATTTCCATTGGTTTTCTGTATGATCACCTAGGCGGTAACTTTGCTAGCCAAAGAGTTCCGTAATCACGTTCCCCCAAACAAATGAGAGAACCCTAGTGGGCACAGGACTATGCCAACTATGAAGCCCAGTAAGCTTGGCTACCACTGTTTTCGCCAAATTATGCGTTCCGGGAGGGAAGCGTATGCGGGCGTTGGAAGGCCGCTAGGCCATGCTACGTGACGTGGACTCCAAGTCTCTGAAGATCTAAGGGAATGCGAATCTCAAGTAGCCTGTGGGGCTCCCAGTGGAAGACACTACACTCGTGAAGATTTGTTTTCTCCTCAAAATCACTCGGGAATAAACCTATTTCGTCGGAGGCGGGTTTTTTTCCCAAAGCCGTCTCAGTGTTGAACGTCTTCTCAATGTTCTCCTTTCAGGACTAGATGTAATGGGGGAAGAAGAGTGTAGCCTAAGAAATGCGTGGAGACTATACTTCGTCCCTTGGACTCCTCCCGTTGGTGAAGCAGTAAGGGACGAAGAAGCGAAAAGTACCACATGGGCCTACCAGGGCATTCCTTCCACTCTGAGATGACAGCAGTGAAGACTTTGCGCTCCCCTGCATCATTCAGGAATTATATGAAGTCGTGCCAAAAGTTTTTCCACAAAAGCCATGCACTCTAGTTGACGTGTTATCAATGTTCTCATTTCAGTAGGAGATGAAAGCAGTGGTGTCTCACACAGTACGTACTCTTGTCAGCATCCTGTCGAAACACCTGGCTGCAATATAGGATCTCTGGCTCGTGTCATAGCCCAAGAGCTACCGAAATGATTTCTCGTCAGCAGAGGAGGGAATGCTAGCATAGCACTTTGTGATCCTTGAAGGGGAATGAGCTCCTACAGTAGAGGTTTCACCTACGTACTTTTTCCATCCGAAAATCGTAGTCCCAAGAAGGAGAGAAACAAGAGCCTACTACCGCACTTTGACCATACAGTGTTGTCAACGTAGCAATGCGCGTGCAGCTAGCAGTCCACCTTACTCTATTCGAGTGAATTTCTCTCACACAGCACAGGAGTGAACGGTTTGAAAGCTGCCAAGTCCACGGCAATGAACATGTTCCTGAGAAGTGGCTTGAAGCGTGAACGCCGCACTAGATCAATATGTTCATATCAGTTGAATTGGAAATGAGCGGCTTGCACCATATCACATAACCTCTTCAGAGCCTATGATCCGCTTTCTTGCTCTCTTATCATTTACCTTGCTGTGTTGGAGTGCAACGATCTACAGAATGACTTTGTCGTCATCAACGGACTCAAGGAAACTACAGGACAATGAGAGCTATGAAATGCACTATCGTCTACGACACACTTTCCTCGACCTGCGGCCGTCATCTACCTTTATGCCTAGCCATAAACCTACATGTAACAGTAACCCAAACAATATTCTTAAGCCTATCATTAACCCTAACCCTATCCCTAACCCTAACCCTAACCCTAACCCTATCCCTAACCCTAACCCTAACCCTAACCCTATCCCTAACCCTAATTATAAAGCTAATCCAAACCATAACGCTAGTGCTCGCCCTAACCCTAACTCTATCTTGAAAGAGAAGTCGTCTCATATACAAGAGCTGTGGGTTGTGCCCTAACCAAAATGCTACTGAAATCAGTTTCCATCCGTAGTGAATGAACTGGAGCATAGCAGTAGCTGAACTTTGCAGGACAATGAGCTGCGAGTGTGGGGTTTTCGCCCCTCTATTTTTTCCTTCAACAAATCAGAGTCCGAAGATATCCTGCAGGTACTGACTACTATGTCTTGTGGACAAAACTGTTTCTCGAACGTAGATATGCACATGAAGCTCACAGTCCACTGACTCTATTCGACTGAATTTCCTTCTGAGAGAACAGCCAGGAATTCATGGAAAGCTTCCAAACAACTAGGCAATCAGGATGTTTCACACAAGTGCCTTAGTAGCAAAGTTCATCTCCAGTGGGTAACACTAGGTCAATGGACTCGTTTCAGTAGAGTGCGAAATGTATGGGGTGCCGATAGGACCGACCGATTTAGAACGTCATTTCCATTGGTTTTGTGTATGATCACCTAGGCGGTAACTTTGCTAGCCAAAGAGTTCCATAATCACGTTCCCCCAAACAAATGAGAGAACCCTAGTGGGCACAGGACGATGCCAACTATGAAGCCCAGTAAGCTTGGCTACCACTGTTTTCGCCAAATTATGCATTCCGGGAGGGAAGCGTATGCGGGCGTTGGAAGGCCGCTAGGCCATGCTACGTGACGTGGACTCCAAGTCTCTGAAGATCTCAGGGAATGCGAATCTCAAGTAGCCTGTGGGGCTCCCAGTGGAAGATACTACACTCGTGAAGTTTTGTTTTCTCCTCAAAATCACTCGGAAATAAACCTATTTCGTCGGAAGCGGGTTTTTTTCCCAAAGCCGTCTCAGTGTTGAAGGTCTTCTCAATGTTCTCCTTTCAGGACTAGATGTAATGGGAGAAGAAGAGTGTAGCCTAAGAAATGCGTGGAGACTATACTACGTCCCTTGGAGTCCACCCGTTGGTGAAGCAGTAAGGGATGAAGAAGCGAAAAGTACCACATGGGCCTATCAGGGCATTCCTTCCACTCTGAGATGACAGCAGTGAAGACTTTGCGCTCCAATGCATCATTCAGGAATTATATGAAGTCGTGCCAAAAGTGTTTTCCACAAAAGCCATGCACACTAGTTGACGTGTTATCAATGTTCTCATTTCAGTAGGAGATGAAAGCAGTGGTGTCTCACACAGTACGTACTCTTGTCAGCATCCTGTCGAAACACCTGGCTGCAATATAGGATCTCTGGCTCGTGTCATAACCCAAGAGCTACCGAAATGATTTCTCGTCAGCAGAGGAGGGAATGCTAGCATAGCACTTTGTGATCCTTGAAGGGGAATGAGCTCCTACAGTAGAGGTTTCTCCTACGTACTTTTTCCATCCGAAAAGCGTAGTCCCAAGAAGGAGAGAAGCAAGAGCCTACTACCGCACTTTGACCATACAGTGTTGTCAACGTAGCAATGCGCGTGCAGCTAGCAGTCCACCTTACTCTATTCGAGTGAATTTCTCTCACACAGCACAGGAGTGAACGGTTTGAAAGCTGCCAAGTCCACGGCAATGAACATGTTCCTGAGAAGTGGCTTGAAGCGTGAACGCCGCACTAGATCAATATGTTCATATCAGTTGAATTGGAAATGAGCGGCTTGCACCATATCACATAACCTCTTCAGAGCCTATGATCCGCTTTCTTGCTCTCTTATCATTTACCTTGCTGTGTTGGAGTGCAACGATCTACAGAATGACTTTGTCGTCATCAACGGACTCAAGGAAACTACAGGACAATGAGAGCTATGAAATGCACTATCGTCTACGACACACTTTCCTCGACCTGCGGCCGTCATCCACCTTTATGCCTAGCCATAAACCTACATGTAACAGTAACCCAAACAATATTCCTAAGCCTATCATTAACCCTAACCCTAACCCTAACCCTAACCCTAACCCTAACCCTATCCCTAACCCTAACCCTAACCCTAACCCTATCCCTAACCTTAACCCTAACCCTAACCCTATCCCTAACCCTAATTATAAAGCTAATCCTAACCATAACGGTAGTGCTCGCCCTAACCCTAACTCTATCTTGAAAGAGAAGTCGTCTCATATACAAGAGCTGTGGGTTGTGCCCTAACCAAAATGCTACTGAAATCAGTTTCCATCCGTAGTGAATGAACTGGAGCATAGCAGTAGCTGAACTTTGCAGGACAATGAGCTGCGAGTGTGGGGTTTTCGTCCCTCTATTTTTTCCTTCAACAAATCAGAGTCCGAAGATTTCCTGCAGGTACTGACTACTATGTCTTGTGGACAAAACTGTTTCTCGAACGTAGATATGCACATGAAGCTCACAGTCCACTGACTCTATTCGACTGAATTTCCTTCTGAGAGAACAGCCAGGAATTCATGGAAAGCTTCCAAACAACTAGGCAATCAGGATGTTTCACACAAGTGCCTTAGTAGCAAAGTTCATCTCCAGTGGGTAACACTAGGTCAATGGACTCGTTTCAGTAGAGTGCGAAATGTATGGGGTGCCGATATGACCGACCGATTTGGAACGTCATTTCCATTGGTTTTCTGTATGATCACCTAGGCGGTAACTTTGCTAGCCAAAGAGTTCCGTAATCACGTTCCCCCAAACAAATGAGAGAACCCTAGTGGGCACAGGACTATGCCAACTATGAAGCCCAGTAAGCTTGGCTACCACTGTTTTCGCCAAATTATGCATTCCGGGGGGGAAGCATATGCGGGCGTTGGAAGGCCGCTAGGCCATGCTACGTGACGTGGACTCCAAGTCTCTGAAGATCTCAGGGAATGCGAATCTCAAGTAGCCTGTGGGGCTCCCAGTGGAAGACACTACACTCGTGAAGATTTGTTTTCTCCTCAAAATCACTCGGGAATAAACCTATTTCGTCGGAAGCGGGTTTTTTTCCCAAAGCCGTCTCAGTGTTGAACGTCTTCTCAATGTTCTCCTTTCAGGACTAGATGTAATGGGGGAAGAAGAGTGTAGCCTAAGAAATGCGTGGAGACTATACTTCGTCCCTTGGACTCCTCCCGTTGGTGAAGCAGTAAGGGACGAAGAAGCGAAAAGTACCACATGGGCCTACCAGGGCATTCCTTCCACTCTGAGATGACAGCAGTGAAGACTTTGCGCTCCAATGCATCATTCAGGAATTATATGAAGTCGTGCCAAAAGTGTTTTCCACAAAAGCCATGCACACTAGTTGACGTGTTATCAATGTTCTCATTTCAGTAGGAGATGAAAGCAGTGGTGTCTCACACAGTACCTACTCTTGTCAGCATCCTGTCGAAACACCTCGCTGCAATATAGGATCTCTGGCTCGTGTCATAGCCCAAGAGCTACCGAAATGATTTCTCGTCAGCAGAGGAGGGAATGCTAGCATAGCACTTTGTGATCCTTGAAGGGGAATGAGCTCCTACAGTAGAGGTTTCTCCTACGTACTTTTTCCATCCGAAAAGCGTAGTCCCAAGAAGGAGAGAAGCAAGAGCCTACTACCGCACTTTGACCATACAGTGTTGTCAACGTAGCAATGCGCGTGCAGCTAGCAGTCCACCTTACTCTATTCGAGTGAATTTCTCTCACACAGCACAGGAGTGAACGGTTTGAAAGCTGCCAAGTCCACGGCAATGAACATGTTCCTGAGAAGTGGCTTGAAGCGTGAACGCCGCACTAGATCAATATGTTCATATCAGTTGAATTGGAAATGAGCGGCTTGCACCATATCACATAACCTCTTCAGAGCCTATGATCCGCTTTCTTGCTCTCTTATCATTTACCTTGCTGTGTTGGAGTGCAACGATCTACAGAATGACTTTGTCGTCATCAACGGACTCAAGGAAACTACAGGACAATGAGAGCTATGAAATGCACTATCGTCTACGACACACTTTCCTCGACCTGCGGCCGTCATCCACCTTTATGCCTAGCCATAAACCTACATGTAACAGTAACCCAAACAATATTCCTAAGCCTATCATTAACCCTAACCCTAACCCTAACCCTAACCCTAACCCTATCCCTAACCCTAACCCTAACCCTAACCCTATCCCTAACCTTAACCCTAACCCTAACCCTATCCCTAACCCTAATTATAAAGCTAATCCTAACCATAACGGTAGTGCTCGCCCTAACCCTAACTCTATCTTGAAAGAGAAGTCGTCTCATATACAAGAGCTGTGGGTTGTGCCCTAACCAAAATGCTACTGAAATCAGTTTCCATCCGTAGTGAATGAACTGGAGCATAGCAGTAGCTGAACTTTGCAGGACAATGAGCTGCGAGTGTGGGGTTTTCGTCCCTCTATTTTTTCCTTCAACAAATCAGAGTCCGAAGATTTCCTGCAGGTACTGACTACTATGTCTTGTGGACAAAACTGTTTCTCGAACGTAGATATGCACATGAAGCTCACAGTCCACTGACTCTATTCGACTGAATTTCCTTCTGAGAGAACAGCCAGGAATTCATGGAAAGCTTCCAAACAACTAGGCAATCAGGATGTTTCACACAAGTGCCTTAGTAGCAAAGTTCATCTCCAGTGGGTAACACTAGGTCAATGGACTCGTTTCAGTAGAGTGCGAAATGTATGGGGTGCCGATATGACCGACCGATTTAGAACGTCATTTCCATTGGTTTTCTGTTTGATCACCTAGGCGGTAACTTTGCTAGCCAAAGAGTTCCGTAATCACGTTCCCCCAAACAAATGAGAGAACCCTAGTGGGCACAGGACTATGCCAACTATGAAGCCCAGTAAGCTTGGCTACCACTGTTTTCGCCAAATTATGCATTCCGGGGGGGAAGCATATGCGGGCGTTGGAAGGCCGCTAGGCCATGCTACGTGACGTGGACTCCAAGTCTCTGAAGATCTCAGGGAATGCGAATCTCAAGTAGCCTGTGGGGCTCCCAGTGGAAGACACTACACTCGTGAAGATTTGTTTTCTCCTCAAAATCACTCGGGAATAAACCTATTTCGTCGGAAGCGGGTTTTTTTCCCAAAGCCGTCTCAGTGTTGAAGGTCTTCTCAATGTTCTCCTTTCAGGACTAGATGTAATGGGGGAAGAAGAGTGTAGCCTAAGAAATGCGTGGAGACTATACTTCGTCCCTTGGACTCCTCCCGTTGGTGAAGCAGTAAGGGACGAAGAAGCGAAAAGTACCACATGGGCCTACCAGGGCATTCCTTCCACTCTGAGATGACAGCAGTGAAGACTTTGCGCTCCAATGCATCATTCAGGAATTATATGAAGTCGTGCCAAAAGTGTTTTCCACAAAAGCCATGCACACTAGTTGACGTGTTATCAATGTTCTCATTTCAGTAGGAGATGAAAGCAGTGGTGTCTCACACAGTACGTACTCTTGTCAGCATCCTGTCGAAACACCTGGCTGCAATATAGGATCTCTGGCTCGTGTCATAGCCCAAGAGCTACCGAAATGATTTCTCGTCAGCAGAGGAGGGAATGCTAGCATAGCACTTTGTGATCCTTGAAGGGGAATGAGCTCCTACAGTAGAGGTTTCTCCTACGTACTTTTTCCATCCGAAAAGCGTAGTCCCAAGAAGGAGAGAAGCAAGAGCCTACTACCGCACTTTGACCATACAGTGTTGTCAACGTAGCAATGCGCGTGCAGCTAGCAGTCCACCTTACTCTATTCGAGTGAATTTCTCTCACACAGCACAGGAGTGAACGGTTTGAAAGCTGCCAAGTCCACGGCAATGAACATGTTCCTGAGAAGTGGCTTGAAGCGTGAACGCCGCACTAGATCAATATGTTCATATCAGTTGAATTGGAAATGAGCGGCTTGCACCATATCACATAACCTCTTCAGAGCCTATGATCCGCTTTCTTGCTCTCTTATCATTTACCTTGCTGTGTTGGAGTGCAACGATCTACAGAATGACTTTGTCGTCATCAACGGACTCAAGGAAACTACAGGACAATGAGAGCTATGAAATGCACTATCGTCTACGACACACTTTCCTCGACCTGCGGCCGTCATCCACCTTTATGCCTAGCCATAAACCTACATGTAACAGTAACCCAAACAATATTCCTAAGCCTATCATTAACCCTAACCCTAACCCTAACCCTAACCCTAACCCTATCCCTAACCCTAACCCTAACCCTAACCCTATCCCTAACCTTAACCCTAACCCTAACCCTATCCCTAACCCTAATTATAAAGCTAATCCTAACCATAACGGTAGTGCTCGCCCTAACCCTAACTCTATCTTGAAAGAGAAGTCGTCTCATATACAAGAGCTGTGGGTTGTGCCCTAACCAAAATGCTACTGAAATCAGTTTCCATCCGTAGTGAATGAACTGGAGCATAGCAGTAGCTGAACTTTGCAGGACAATGAGCTGCGAGTGTGGGGTTTTCGTCCCTCTATTTTTTCCTTCAACAAATCAGAGTCCGAAGATTTCCTGCAGGTACTGACTACTATGTCTTGTGGACAAAACTGTTTCTCGAACGTAGATATGCACATGAAGCTCACAGTCCACTGACTCTATTCGACTGAATTTCCTTCTGAGAGAACAGCCAGGAATTCATGGAAAGCTTCCAAACAACTAGGCAATCAGGATGTTTCACACAAGTGCCTTAGTAGCAAAGTTCATCTCCAGTGGGTAACACTAGGTCAATGGACTCGTTTCAGTAGAGTGCGAAATGTATGGGGTGCCGATATGACCGACCGATTTAGAACGTCATTTCCATTGGTTTTCTGTTTGATCACCTAGGCGGTAACTTTGCTAGCCAAAGAGTTCCGTAATCACATTCCCCCAAACAAATGAGAGAACCCTAGTGGGCACAGGACTATGCCAACTATGAAGCCCAGTAAGCTTGGCTACCACTGTTTTCGCCAAATTATGCATTCCGGGAGGGAAGCATATGCGGGCGTTGGAAGGCCGCTAGGCCATGCTACGTGACGTGGACTCCAAGTCTCTGAAGATCTCAGGGAATGCGAATCTCAAGTAGCCTGTGGGGCTCCCAGTGGAAGACACTACACTCGTGAAGATTTGTTTTCTCCTCAAAATCACTCGGGAATAAACCTATTTCGTCGGAAGCGGGTTTTTTTCCCAAAGCCGTCTCAGTGTTGAACGTCTTCTCAATGTTCTCCTTTCAGGACTAGATGTAATGGGGGAAGAAGAGTGTAGCCTAAGAAATGCGTGGAGACTATACTTCGTCCCTTGGACTCCTCCCGTTGGTGAAGCAGTAAGGGACGAAGAAGCGAAAAGTACCACATGGGCCTACCAGGGCATTCCTTCCACTCTGAGATGACAGCAGTGAAGACTTTGCGCTCCAATGCATCATTCAGGAATTATATGAAGTCGTGCCAAAAGTGTTTTCCACAAAAGCCATGCACACTAGTTGACGTGTTATCAATGTTCTCATTTCAGTAGGAGATGAAAGCAGTGGTGTCTCACACAGTACGTACTCTTGTCAGCATCCTGTCGAAACACCTGGCTGCAATATAGGATCTCTGGCTCGTGTCATAGCCCAAGAGCTACCGAAATGATTTCTCGTCAGCAGAGGAGGGAATGCTAGCATAGCACTTTGTGATCCTTGAAGGGGAATGAGCTCCTACAGTAGAGGTTTCTCCTACGTACTTTTTCCATCCGAAAAGCGTAGTCCCAAGAAGGAGAGAAGCAAGAGCCTACTACCGCACTTTGACCATACAGTGTTGTCAACGTAGCAATGCGCGTGCAGCTAGCAGTCCACCTTACTCTATTCGAGTGAATTTCTCTCACACAGCACAGGAGTGAACGGTTTGAAAGCTGCCAAGTCCACGGCAATGAACATGTTCCTGAGAAGTGGCTTGAAGCGTGAACGCCGCACTAGATCAATATGTTCATATCAGTTGAATTGGAAATGAGCGGCTTGCACCATATCACATAACCTCTTCAGAGCCTATGATCCGCTTTCTTGCTCTCTTATCATTTACCTTGCTGTGTTGGAGTGCAACGATCTACAGAATGACTTTGTCGTCATCAACGGACTCAAGGAAACTACAGGACAATGAGAGCTATGAAATGCACTATCGTCTACGACACACTTTCCTCGACCTGCGGCCGTCATCCACCTTTATGCCTAGCCATAAACCTACATGTAACAGTAACCCAAACAATATTCCTAAGCCTATCATTAACCCTAACCCTAACCCTAACCCTAACCCTAACCCTATCCCTAACCCTAACCCTAACCCTAACCCTATCCCTAACCTTAACCCTAACCCTAACCCTATCCCTAACCCTAATTATAAAGCTAATCCTAACCATAACGGTAGTGCTCGCCCTAACCCTAACTCTATCTTGAAAGAGAAGTCGTCTCATATACAAGAGCTGTGGGTTGTGCCCTAACCAAAATGCTACTGAAATCAGTTTCCATCCGTAGTGAATGAACTGGAGCATAGCAGTAGCTGAACTTTGCAGGACAATGAGCTGCGAGTGTGGGGTTTTCGTCCCTCTATTTTTTCCTTCAACAAATCAGAGTCCGAAGATTTCCTGCAGGTACTGACTACTATGTCTTGTGGACAAAACTGTTTCTCGAACGTAGATATGCACATGAAGCTCACAGTCCACTGACTCTATTCGACTGAATTTCCTTCTGAGAGAACAGCCAGGAATTCATGGAAAGCTTCCAAACAACTAGGCAATCAGGATGTTTCACACAAGTGCCTTAGTAGCAAAGTTCATCTCCAGTGGGTAACACTAGGTCAATGGACTCGTTTCAGTAGAGTGCGAAATGTATGGGGTGCCGATATGACCGACCGATTTAGAACGTCATTTCCATTGGTTTTCTGTTTGATCACCTAGGCGGTAACTTTGCTAGCCAAAGAGTTCCGTAATCACATTCCCCCAAACAAATGAGAGAACCCTAGTGGGCACAGGACTATGCCAACTATGAAGCCCAGTAAGCTTGGCTACCACTGTTTTCGCCAAATTATGCATTCCGGGAGGGAAGCATATGCGGGCGTTGGAAGGCCGCTAGGCCATGCTACGTGACGTGGACTCCAAGTCTCTGAAGATCTCAGGGAATGCGAATCTCAAGTAGCCTGTGGGGCTCCCAGTGGAAGACACTACACTCGTGAAGATTTGTTTTCTCCTCAAAATCACTCGGGAATAAACCTATTTCGTCGGAAGCGGGTTTTTTTCCCAAAGCCGTCTCAGTGTTGAACGTCTTCTCAATGTTCTCCTTTCAGGACTAGATGTAATGGGGGAAGAAGAGTGTAGCCTAAGAAATGCGTGGAGACTATACTTCGTCCCTTGGACTCCTCCCGTTGGTGAAGCAGTAAGGGACGAAGAAGCGAAAAGTACCACATGGGCCTACCAGGGCATTCCTTCCACTCTGAGATGACAGCAGTGAAGACTTTGCGCTCCAATGCATCATTCAGGAATTATATGAAGTCGTGCCAAAAGTGTTTTCCACAAAAGCCATGCACACTAGTTGACGTGTTATCAATGTTCTCATTTCAGTAGGAGATGAAAGCAGTGGTGTCTCACACAGTACGTACTCTTGTCAGCATCCTGTCGAAACACCTGGCTGCAATATAGGATCTCTGGCTCGTGTCATAGCCCAAGAGCTACCGAAATGATTTCTCGTCAGCAGAGGAGGGAATGCTAGCATAGCACTTTGTGATCCTTGAAGGGGAATGAGCTCCTACAGTAGAGGTTTCTCCTACGTACTTTTTCCATCCGAAAAGCGTAGTCCCAAGAAGGAGAGAAGCAAGAGCCTACTACCGCACTTTGACCATACAGTGTTGTCAACGTAGCAATGCGCGTGCAGCTAGCAGTCCACCTTACTCTATTCGAGTGAATTTCTCTCACACAGCACAGGAGTGAACGGTTTGAAAGCTGCCAAGTCCACGGCAATGAACATGTTCCTGAGAAGTGGCTTGAAGCGTGAACGCCGCACTAGATCAATATGTTCATATCAGTTGAATTGGAAATGAGCGGCTTGCACCATATCACATAACCTCTTCAGAGCCTATGATCCGCTTTCTTGCTCTCTTATCATTTACCTTGCTGTGTTGGAGTGCAACGATCTACAGAATGACTTTGTCGTCATCAACGGACTCAAGGAAACTACAGGACAATGAGAGCTATGAAATGCACTATCGTCTACGACACACTTTCCTCGACCTGCGGCCGTCATCCACCTTTATGCCTAGCCATAAACCTACATGTAACAGTAACCCAAACAATATTCCTAAGCCTATCATTAACCCTAACCCTAACCCTAACCCTAACCCTAACCCTATCCCTAACCCTAACCCTAACCCTAACCCTATCCCTAACCTTAACCCTAACCCTAACCCTATCCCTAACCCTAATTATAAAGCTAATCCTAACCATAACGGTAGTGCTCGCCCTAACCCTAACTCTATCTTGAAAGAGAAGTCGTCTCATATACAAGAGCTGTGGGTTGTGCCCTAACCAAAATGCTACTGAAATCAGTTTCCATCCGTAGTGAATGAACTGGAGCATAGCAGTAGCTGAACTTTGCAGGACAATGAGCTGCGAGTGTGGGGTTTTCGTCCCTCTATTTTTTCCTTCAACAAATCAGAGTCCGAAGATTTCCTGCAGGTACTGACTACTATGTCTTGTGGACAAAACTGTTTCTCGAACGTAGATATGCACATGAAGCTCACAGTCCACTGACTCTATTCGACTGAATTTCCTTCTGAGAGAACAGCCAGGAATTCATGGAAAGCTTCCAAACAACTAGGCAATCAGGATGTTTCACACAAGTGCCTTAGTAGCAAAGTTCATCTCCAGTGGGTAACACTAGGTCAATGGACTCGTTTCAGTAGAGTGCGAAATGTATGGGGTGCCGATATGACCGACCGATTTAGAACGTCATTTCCATTGGTTTTCTGTTTGATCACCTAGGCGGTAACTTTGCTAGCCAAAGAGTTCCGTAATCACATTCCCCCAAACAAATGAGAGAACCCTAGTGGGCACAGGACTATGCCAACTATGAAGCCCAGTAAGCTTGGCTACCACTGTTTTCGCCAAATTATGCATTCCGTGAGGGAAGCATATGCGGGCGTTGGAAGGCCGCTAGGCCATGCTACGTGACGTGGACTCCAAGTCTCTGAAGATCTCAGGGAATGCGAATCTCAAGTAGCCTGTGGGGCTCCCAGTGGAAGACACTACACTCGTGAAGATTTGTTTTCTCCTCAAAATCACTCGGGAATAAACCTATTTCGTCGGAAGCGGGTTTTTTTCCCAAAGCCGTCTCAGTGTTGAACGTCTTCTCAATGTTCTCCTTTCAGGACTAGATGTAATGGGGGAAGAAGAGTGTAGCCTAAGAAATGCGTGGAGACTATACTTCGTCCCTTGGACTCCTCCCGTTGGTGAAGCAGTAAGGGACGAAGAAGCGAAAAGTACCACATGGGCCTACCAGGGCATTCCTTCCACTCTGAGATGACAGCAGTGAAGACTTTGCGCTCCCCTGCATCATTCAGGAATTATATGAAGTCGTGCCAAAAGTGTTTTCCACAAAAGCCATGCACACTAGTTGACGTGTTATCAATGTTCTCATTTCAGTAGGAGATGAAAGCAGTGGTGTCTCACACAGTACGTACTCTTGTCAGCATCCTGTCGAAACACCTGGCTGCAATATAGGATCTCTGGCTCGTGTCATAGCCCAAGAGCTACCGAAATGATTTCTCGTCAGCAGAGGAGGGAATGCTAGCATAGCACTTTGTGATCCTTGAAGGGGAATGAGCTCCTACAGTAGAGGTTTCTCCTACGTACTTTTTCCATCCGAAAAGCGTAGTCCCAAGAAGGAGAGAAGCAAGAGCCTACTACCGCACTTTGACCATACAGTGTTGTCAACGTAGCAATGCGCGTGCAGCTAGCAGTCCACCTTACTCTATTCGAGTGAATTTCTCTCACACACCACAGGAGTGAACGGTTTGAAAGCTGCCAAGTCCACGGCAATGAACATGTTCCTGAGAAGTGGCTTGAAGCGTGAACGCCGCACTAGATCAATATGTTCATATCAGTTGAATTGGAAATGAGCGGCTTGCACCATATCACATAACCTCTTCAGAGCCTATGATCCGCTTTCTTGCTCTCTTATCATTTACCTTGCTGTGTTGGAGTGCAACGATCTACAGAATGACTTTGTCGTCATCAACGGACTCAAGGAAACTACAGGACAATGAGAGCTATGAAATGCACTATCGTCTACGACACACTTTCCTCGACCTGCGGCCGTCATCCACCTTTATGCCTAGCCATAAACCTACATGTAACAGTAACCCAAACAATATTCCTAAGCCTATCATTAACCCTAACCCTAACCCTAACCCTAACCCTAACCCTATCCCTAACCCTAACCCTAACCCTAACCCTATCCCTAACCTTAACCCTAACCCTAACCCTATCCCTAACCCTAATTATAAAGCTAATCCTAACCATAACGGTAGTGCTCGCCCTAACCCTAACTCTATCTTGAAAGAGAAGTCGTCTCATATACAAGAGCTGTGGGTTGTGCCCTAACCAAAATGCTACTGAAATCAGTTTCCATCCGTAGTGAATGAACTGGAGCATAGCAGTAGCTGAACTTTGCAGGACAATGAGCTGCGAGTGTGGGGTTTTCGTCCCTCTATTTTTTCCTTCAACAAATCAGAGTCCGAAGATTTCCTGCAGGTACTGACTACTATGTCTTGTGGACAAAACTGTTTCTCGAACGTAGATATGCACATGAAGCTCACAGTCCACTGACTCTATTCGACTGAATTTCCTTCTGAGAGAACAGCCAGGAATTCATGGAAAGCTTCCAAACAACTAGGCAATCAGGATGTTTCACACAAGTGCCTTAGTAGCAAAGTTCATCTCCAGTGGGTAACACTAGGTCAATGGACTCGTTTCAGTAGAGTGCGAAATGTATGGGGTGCCGATATGACCGACCGATTTAGAACGTCATTTCCATTGGTTTTCTGTTTGATCACCTAGGCGGTAACTTTGCTAGCCAAAGAGTTCCGTAATCACATTCCCCCAAACAAATGAGAGAACCCTAGTGGGCACAGGACTATGCCAACTATGAAGCCCAGTAAGCTTGGCTACCACTGTTTTCGCCAAATTATGCATTCCGGGAGGGAAGCATATGCGGGCGTTGGAAGGCCGCTAGGCCATGCTACGTGACGTGGACTCCAAGTCTCTGAAGATCTCAGGGAATGCGAATCTCAAGTAGCCTGTGGGGCTCCCAGTGGAAGACACTACACTCGTGAAGATTTGTTTTCTCCTCAAAATCACTCGGGAATAAACCTATTTCGTCGGAAGCGGGTTTTTTTCCCAAAGCCGTCTCAGTGTTGAACGTCTTCTCAATGTTCTCCTTTCAGGACTAGATGTAATGGGGGAAGAAGAGTGTAGCCTAAGAAATGCGTGGAGACTATACTTCGTCCCTTGGACTCCTCCCGTTGGTGAAGCAGTAAGGGACGAAGAAGCGAAAAGTACCACATGGGCCTACCAGGGCATTCCTTCCACTCTGAGATGACAGCAGTGAAGACTTTGCGCTCCAATGCATCATTCAGGAATTATATGAAGTCGTGCCAAAAGTGTTTTCCACAAAAGCCATGCACACTAGTTGACGTGTTATCAATGTTCTCATTTCAGTAGGAGATGAAAGCAGTGGTGTCTCACACAGTACGTACTCTTGTCAGCATCCTGTCGAAACACCTCGCTGCAATATAGGATCTCTGGCTCGTGTCATAGCCCAAGAGCTACCGAAATGATTTCTCGTCAGCAGAGGAGGGAATGCTAGCATAGCACTTTGTGATCCTTGAAGGGGAATGAGCTCCTACAGTAGAGGTTTCTCCTACGTACTTTTTCCATCCGAAAAGCGTAGTCCCAAGAAGGAGAGAAGCAAGAGCCTACTACCGCACTTTGACCATACAGTGTTGTCAACGTAGCAATGCGCGTGCAGCTAGCAGTCCACCTTACTCTATTCGAGTGAATTTCTCTCACACAGCACAGGAGTGAACGGTTTGAAAGCTGCCAAGTCCACGGCAATGAACATGTTCCTGAGAAGTGGCTTGAAGCGTGAACGCCGCACTAGATCAATATGTTCATATCAGTTGAATTGGAAATGAGCGGCTTGCACCATATCACATAACCTCTTCAGAGCCTATGATCCGCTTTCTTGCTCTCTTATCATTTACCTTGCTGTGTTGGAGTGCAACGATCTACAGAATGACTTTGTCGTCATCAACGGACTCAAGGAAACTACAGGACAATGAGAGCTATGAAATGCACTATCGTCTACGACACACTTTCCTCGACCTGCGGCCGTCATCCACCTTTATGCCTAGCCATAAACCTACATGTAACAGTAACCCAAACAATATTCCTAAGCCTATCATTAACCCTAACCCTAACCCTAACCCTAACCCTAACCCTATCCCTAACCCTAACCCTAACCCTAACCCTATCCCTAACCTTAACCCTAACCCTAACCCTATCCCTAACCCTAATTATAAAGCTAATCCTAACCATAACGGTAGTGCTCGCCCTAACCCTAACTCTATCTTGAAAGAGAAGTCGTCTCATATACAAGAGCTGTGGGTTGTGCCCTAACCAAAATGCTACTGAAATCAGTTTCCATCCGTAGTGAATGAACTGGAGCATAGCAGTAGCTGAACTTTGCAGGACAATGAGCTGCGAGTGTGGGGTTTTCGACCCTCTATTTTTTCCTTCAACAAATCAGAGTCCGAAGATTTCCTGCAGGTACTGACTACTATGTCTTGTGGACAAAACTGTTTCTCGAACGTAGATATGCACATGAAGCTCACAGTCCACTGACTCTATTCGACTGAATTTCCTTCTGAGAGAACAGCCAGGAATTCATGGAAAGCTTCCAAACAACTAGGCAATCAGGATGTTTCACACAAGTGCCTTAGTAGCAAAGTTCATCTCCAGTGGGTAACACTAGGTCAATGGACTCGTTTCAGTAGAGTGCGAAATGTATGGGGTGCCGATATGACCGACCGATTTAGAACGTCATTTCCATTGGTTTTCTGTTTGATCACCTAGGCGGTAACTTTGCTAGCCAAAGAGTTCCGTAATCACATTCCCCCAAACAAATGAGAGAACCCTAGTGGGCACAGGACTATGCCAACTATGAAGCCCAGTAAGCTTGGCTACCACTGTTTTCGCCAAATTATGCATTCCGGGAGGGAAGCATATGCGGGCGTTGGAAGGCCGCTAGGCCATGCTACGTGACGTGGACTCCAAGTCTCTGAAGATCTCAGGGAATGCGAATCTCAAGTAGCCTGTGGGGCTCCCAGTGGAAGACACTACACTCGTGAAGATTTGTTTTCTCCTCAAAATCACTCGGGAATAAACCTATTTCGTCGGAAGCGGGTTTTTTTCCCAAAGCCGTCTCAGTGTTGAACGTCTTCTCAATGTTCTCCTTTCAGGACTAGATGTAATGGGGGAAGAAGAGTGTAGCCTAAGAAATGCGTGGAGACTATACTTCGTCCCTTGGACTCCTCCCGTTGGTGAAGCAGTAAGGGACGAAGAAGCGAAAAGTACCACATGGGCCTACCAGGGCATTCCTTCCACTCTGAGATGACAGCAGTGAAGACTTTGCGCTCCAATGCATCATTCAGGAATTATATGAAGTCGTGCCAAAAGTGTTTTCCACAAAAGCCATGCACACTAGTTGACGTGTTATCAATGTTCTCATTTCAGTAGGAGATGAAAGCAGTGGTGTCTCACACAGTACGTACTCTTGTCAGCATCCTGTCGAAACACCTGGCTGCAATATAGGATCTCTGGCTCGTGTCATAGCCCAAGAGCTACCGAAATGATTTCTCGTCAGCAGAGGAGGGAATGCTAGCATAGCACTTTGTGATCCTTGAAGGGGAATGAGCTCCTACAGTAGAGGTTTCTCCTACGTACTTTTTCCATCCGAAAAGCGTAGTCCCAAGAAGGAGAGAAGCAAGAGCCTACTACCGCACTTTGACCATACAGTGTTGTCAACGTAGCAATGCGCGTGCAGCTAGCAGTCCACCTTACTCTATTCGAGTGAATTTCTCTCACACAGCACAGGAGTGAACGGTTTGAAAGCTGCCAAGTCCACGGCAATGAACATGTTCCTGAGAAGTGGCTTGAAGCGTGAACGCCGCACTAGATCAATATGTTCATATCAGTTGAATTGGAAATGAGCGGCTTGCACCATATCACATAACCTCTTCAGAGCCTATGATCCGCTTTCTTGCTCTCTTATCATTTACCTTGCTGTGTTGGAGTGCAACGATCTACAGAATGACTTTGTCGTCATCAACGGACTCAAGGAAACTACAGGACAATGAGAGCTATGAAATGCACTATCGTCTACGACACACTTTCCTCGACCTGCGGCCGTCATCCACCTTTATGCCTAGCCATAAACCTACATGTAACAGTAACCCAAACAATATTCCTAAGCCTATCATTAACCCTAACCCTAACCCTAACCCTAACCCTAACCCTATCCCTAACCCTAACCCTAACCCTAACCCTATCCCTAACCTTAACCCTAACCCTAACCCTATCCCTAACCCTAATTATAAAGCTAATCCTAACCATAACGGTAGTGCTCGCCCTAACCCTAACTCTATCTTGAAAGAGAAGTCGTCTCATATACAAGAGCTGTGGGTTGTGCCCTAACCAAAATGCTACTGAAATCAGTTTCCATCCGTAGTGAATGAACTGGAGCATAGCAGTAGCTGAACTTTGCAGGACAATGAGCTGCGAGTGTGGGGTTTTCGACCCTCTATTTTTTCCTTCAACAAATCAGAGTCCGAAGATTTCCTGCAGGTACTGACTACTATGTCTTGTGGACAAAACTGTTTCTCGAACGTAGATATGCACATGAAGCTCACAGTCCACTGACTCTATTCGAATGAATTTCCTTCTGAGAGAACAGCCAGGAATTCATGGAAAGCTTCCAAACAACTAGGCAATCAGGATGTTTCACACAAGTGCCTTAGTAGCAAAGTTCATCTCCAGTGGGTAACACTAGGTCAATGGACTCGTTTCAGTAGAGTGCGAAATGTATGGGGTGCCGATATGACCGACCGATTTAGAACGTCATTTCCATTGGTTTTCTGTTTGATCACCTAGGCGGTAACTTTGCTAGCCAAAGAGTTCCGTAATCACATTCCCCCAAACAAATGAGAGAACCCTAGTGGGCACAGGACTATGCCAACTATGAAGCCCAGTAAGCTTGGCTACCACTGTTTTCGCCAAATTATGCATTCCGGGAGGGAAGCATATGCGGGCGTTGGAAGGCCGCTAGGCCATGCTACGTGACGTGGACTCCAAGTCTCTGAAGATCTCAGGGAATGCGAATCTCAAGTAGCCTGTGGGGCTCCCAGTGGAAGACACTACACTCGTGAAGATTTGTTTTCTCCTCAAAATCACTCGGGAATAAACCTATTTCGTCGGAAGCGGGTTTTTTTCCCAAAGCCGTCTCAGTGTTGAACGTCTTCTCAATGTTCTCCTTTCAGGACTAGATGTAATGGGGGAAGAAGAGTGTAGCCTAAGAAATGCGTGGAGACTATACTTCGTCCCTTGGACTCCTCCCGTTGGTGAAGCAGTAAGGGACGAAGAAGCGAAAAGTACCACATGGGCCTACCAGGGCATTCCTTCCACTCTGAGATGACAGCAGTGAAGACTTTGCGCTCCAATGCATCATTCAGGAATTATATGAAGTCGTGCCAAAAGTGTTTTCCACAAAAGCCATGCACACTAGTTGACGTGTTATCAATGTTCTCATTTCAGTAGGAGATGAAAGCAGTGGTGTCTCACACAGTACGTACTCTTGTCAGCATCCTGTCGAAACACCTCGCTGCAATATAGGATCTCTGGCTCGTGTCATAGCCCAAGAGCTACCGAAATGATTTCTCGTCAGCAGAGGAGGGAATGCTAGCATAGCACTTTGTGATCCTTGAAGGGGAATGAGCTCCTACAGTAGAGGTTTCTCCTACGTACTTTTTCCATCCGAAAAGCGTAGTCCCAAGAAGGAGAGAAGCAAGAGCCTACTACCGCACTTTGACCATACAGTGTTGTCAACGTAGCAATGCGCGTGCAGCTAGCAGTCCACCTTACTCTATTCGAGTGAATTTCTCTCACACAGCACAGGAGTGAACGGTTTGAAAGCTGCCAAGTCCACGGCAATGAACATGTTCCTGAGAAGTGGCTTGAAGCGTGAACGCCGCACTAGATCAATATGTTCATATCAGTTGAATTGGAAATGAGCGGCTTGCACCATATCACATAACCTCTTCAGAGCCTATGATCCGCTTTCTTGCTCTCTTATCATTTACCTTGCTGTGTTGGAGTGCAACGATCTACAGAATGACTTTGTCGTCATCAACGGACTCAAGGAAACTACAGGACAATGAGAGCTATGAAATGCACTATCGTCTACGACACACTTTCCTCGACCTGCGGCCGTCATCCACCTTTATGCCTAGCCATAAACCTACATGTAACAGTAACCCAAACAATATTCCTAAGCCTATCATTAACCCTAACCCTAACCCTAACCCTAACCCTAACCCTATCCCTAACCCTAACCCTAACCCTAACCCTATCCCTAACCTTAACCCTAACCCTAACCCTATCCCTAACCCTAATTATAAAGCTAATCCTAACCATAACGGTAGTGCTCGCCCTAACCCTAACTCTATCTTGAAAGAGAAGTCGTCTCATATACAAGAGCTGTGGGTTGTGCCCTAACCAAAATGCTACTGAAATCAGTTTCCATCCGTAGTGAATGAACTGGAGCATAGCAGTAGCTGAACTTTGCAGGACAATGAGCTGCGAGTGTGGGGTTTTCGTCCCTCTATTTTTTCCTTCAACAAATCAGAGTCCGAAGATTTCCTGCAGGTACTGACTACTATGTCTTGTGGACAAAACTGTTTCTCGAACGTAGATATGCACATGAAGCTCACAGTCCACTGACTCTATTCGACTGAATTTCCTTCTGAGAGAACAGCCAGGAATTCATGGAAAGCTTCCAAACAACTAGGCAATCAGGATGTTTCACACAAGTGCCTTAGTAGCAAAGTTCATCTCCAGTGGGTAACACTAGGTCAATGGACTCGTTTCAGTAGAGTGCGAAATGTATGGGGTGCCGATATGACCGACCGATTTAGAACGTCATTTCCATTGGTTTTCTGTTTGATCACCTAGGCGGTAACTTTGCTAGCCAAAGAGTTCCGTAATCACATTCCCCCAAACAAATGAGAGAACCCTAGTGGGCACAGGACTATGCCAACTATGAAGCCCAGTAAGCTTGGCTACCACTGTTTTCGCCAAATTATGCATTCCGGGAGGGAAGCATATGCGGGCGTTGGAAGGCCGCTAGGCCATGCTACGTGACGTGGACTCCAAGTCTCTGAAGATCTCAGGGAATGCGAATCTCAAGTAGCCTGTGGGGCTCCCAGTGGAAGACACTACACTCGTGAAGATTTGTTTTCTCCTCAAAATCACTCGGGAATAAACCTATTTCGTCGGAAGCGGGTTTTTTTCCCAAAGCCGTCTCAGTGTTGAACGTCTTCTCAATGTTCTCCTTTCAGGACTAGATGTAATGGGGGAAGAAGAGTGTAGCCTAAGAAATGCGTGGAGACTATACTTCGTCCCTTGGACTCCTCCCGTTGGTGAAGCAGTAAGGGACGAAGAAGCGAAAAGTACCACATGGGCCTACCAGGGCATTCCTTCCACTCTGAGATGACAGCAGTGAAGACTTTGCGCTCCAATGCATCATTCAGGAATTATATGAAGTCGTGCCAAAAGTGTTTTCCACAAAAGCCATGCACACTAGTTGACGTGTTATCAATGTTCTCATTTCAGTAGGAGATGAAAGCAGTGGTGTCTCACACAGTACGTACTCTTGTCAGCATCCTGTCGAAACACCTGGCTGCAATATAGGATCTCTGGCTCGTGTCATAGCCCAAGAGCTACCGAAATGATTTCTCGTCAGCAGAGGAGGGAATGCTAGCATAGCACTTTGTGATCCTTGAAGGGGAATGAGCTCCTACAGTAGAGGTTTCTCCTACGTACTTTTTCCATCCGAAAAGCGTAGTCCCAAGAAGGAGAGAAGCAAGAGCCTACTACCGCACTTTGACCATACAGTGTTGTCAACGTAGCAATGCGCGTGCAGCTAGCAGTCCACCTTACTCTATTCGAGTGAATTTCTCTCACACAGCACAGGAGTGAACGGTTTGAAAGCTGCCAAGTCCACGGCAATGAACATGTTCCTGAGAAGTGGCTTGAAGCGTGAACGCCGCACTAGATCAATATGTTCATATCAGTTGAATTGGAAATGAGCGGCTTGCACCATATCACATAACCTCTTCAGAGCCTATGATCCGCTTTCTTGCTCTCTTATCATTTACCTTGCTGTGTTGGAGTGCAACGATCTACAGAATGACTTTGTCGTCATCAACGGACTCAAGGAAACTACAGGACAATGAGAGCTATGAAATGCACTATCGTCTACGACACACTTTCCTCGACCTGCGGCCGTCATCCACCTTTATGCCTAGCCATAAACCTACATGTAACAGTAACCCAAACAATATTCCTAAGCCTATCATTAACCCTAACCCTAACCCTAACCCTAACCCTAACCCTATCCCTAACCCTAACCCTAACCCTAACCCTATCCCTAACCTTAACCCTAACCCTAACCCTATCCCTAACCCTAATTATAAAGCTAATCCTAACCATAACGCTAGTGCTCGCCCTAACCCTAACTCTATCTTGAAAGAGAAGTCGTCTCATATACAAGAGCTGTGGGTTGTGCCCTAACCAAAATGCTACTGAAATCAGTTTCCATCCGTAGTGAATGAACTGGAGCATAGCAGTAGCTGAACTTTGCAGGACAATGAGCTGCGAGTGTGGGGTTTTCGTCCCTCTATTTTTTCCTTCAACAAATCAGAGTCCGAAGATTTCCTGCAGGTACTGACTACTATGTCTTGTGGACAAAACTGTTTCTCGAACGTAGATATGCACATGAAGCTCACAGTCCACTGACTCTATTCGACTGAATTTCCTTCTGAGAGAACAGCCAGGAATTCATGGAAAGCTTCCAAACAACTAGGCAATCAGGATGTTTCACACAAGTGCCTTAGTAGCAAAGTTCATCTCCAGTGGGTAACACTAGGTCAATGGACTCGTTTCAGTAGAGTGCGAAATGTATGGGGTGCCGATATGACCGACCGATTTAGAACGTCATTTCCATTGGTTTTCTGTTTGATCACCTAGGCGGTAACTTTGCTAGCCAAAGAGTTCCGTAATCACATTCCCCCAAACAAATGAGAGAACCCTAGTGGGCACAGGACTATGCCAACTATGAAGCCCAGTAAGCTTGGCTACCACTGTTTTCGCCAAATTATGCATTCCGGGAGGGAAGCATATGCGGGCGTTGGAAGGCCGCTAGGCCATGCTACGTGACGTGGACTCCAAGTCTCTGAAGATCTCAGGGAATGCGAATCTCAAGTAGCCTGTGGGGCTCCCAGTGGAAGACACTACACTCGTGAAGATTTGTTTTCTCCTCAAAATCACTCGGGAATAAACCTATTTCGTCGGAAGCGGGTTTTTTTCCCAAAGCCGTCTCAGTGTTGAACGTCTTCTCAATGTTCTCCTTTCAGGACTAGATGTAATGGGGGAAGAAGAGTGTAGCCTAAGAAATGCGTGGAGACTATACTTCGTCCCTTGGACTCCTCCCGTTGGTGAAGCAGTAAGGGACGAAGAAGCGAAAAGTACCACATGGGCCTACCAGGGCATTCCTTCCACTCTGAGATGACAGCAGTGAAGACTTTGCGCTCCAATGCATCATTCAGGAATTATATGAAGTCGTGCCAAAAGTGTTTTCCACAAAAGCCATGCACACTAGTTGACGTGTTATCAATGTTCTCATTTCAGTAGGAGATGAAAGCAGTGGTGTCTCACACAGTACGTACTCTTGTCAGCATCCTGTCGAAACACCTGGCTGCAATATAGGATCTCTGGCTCGTGTCATAGCCCAAGAGCTACCGAAATGATTTCTCGTCAGCAGAGGAGGGAATGCTAGCATAGCACTTTGTGATCCTTGAAGGGGAATGAGCTCCTACAGTAGAGGTTTCTCCTACGTACTTTTTCCATCCGAAAAGCGTAGTCCCAAGAAGGAGAGAAGCAAGAGCCTACTACCGCACTTTGACCATACAGTGTTGTCAACGTAGCAATGCGCGTGCAGCTAGCAGTCCACCTTACTCTATTCGAGTGAATTTCTCTCACACAGCACAGGAGTGAACGGTTTGAAAGCTGCCAAGTCCACGGCAATGAACATGTTCCTGAGAAGTGGCTTGAAGCGTGAACGCCGCACTAGATCAATATGTTCATATCAGTTGAATTGGAAATGAGCGGCTTGCACCATATCACATAACCTCTTCAGAGCCTATGATCCGCTTTCTTGCTCTCTTATCATTTACCTTGCTGTGTTGGAGTGCAACGATCTACAGAATGACTTTGTCGTCATCAACGGACTCAAGGAAACTACAGGACAATGAGAGCTATGAAATGCACTATCGTCTACGACACACTTTCCTCGACCTGCGGCCGTCATCCACCTTTATGCCTAGCCATAAACCTACATGTAACAGTAACCCAAACAATATTCCTAAGCCTATCATTAACCCTAACCCTAACCCTAACCCTAACCCTAACCCTATCCCTAACCCTAACCCTAACCCTAACCCTATCCCTAACCTTAACCCTAACCCTAACCCTATCCCTAACCCTAATTATAAAGCTAATCCTAACCATAACGCTAGTGCTCGCCCTAACCCTAACTCTATCTTGAAAGAGAAGTCGTCTCATATACAAGAGCTGTGGGTTGTGCCCTAACCAAAATGCTACTGAAATCAGTTTCCATCCGTAGTGAATGAACTGGAGCATAGCAGTAGCTGAACTTTGCAGGACAATGAGCTGCGAGTGTGGGGTTTTCGTCCCTCTATTTTTTCCTTCAACAAATCAGAGTCCGAAGATTTCCTGCAGGTACTGACTACTATGTCTTGTGGACAAAACTGTTTCTCGAACGTAGATATGCACATGAAGCTCACAGTCCACTGACTCTATTCGACTGAATTTCCTTCTGAGAGAACAGCCAGGAATTCATGGAAAGCTTCCAAACAACTAGGCAATCAGGATGTTTCACACAAGTGCCTTAGTAGCAAAGTTCATCTCCAGTGGGTAACACTAGGTCAATGGACTCGTTTCAGTAGAGTGCGAAATGTATGGGGTGCCGATATGACCGACCGATTTAGAACGTCATTTCCATTGGTTTTCTGTTTGATCACCTAGGCGGTAACTTTGCTAGCCAAAGAGTTCCGTAATCACATTCCCCCAAACAAATGAGAGAACCCTAGTGGGCACAGGACTATGCCAACTATGAAGCCCAGTAAGCTTGGCTACCACTGTTTTCGCCAAATTATGCATTCCGGGAGGGAAGCATATGCGGGCGTTGGAAGGCCGCTAGGCCATGCTACGTGACGTGGACTCCAAGTCTCTGAAGATCTCAGGGAATGCGAATCTCAAGTAGCCTGTGGGGCTCCCAGTGGAAGACACTACACTCGTGAAGATTTGTTTTCTCCTCAAAATCACTCGGGAATAAACCTATTTCGTCGGAAGCGGGTTTTTTTCCCAAAGCCGTCTCAGTGTTGAACGTCTTCTCAATGTTCTCCTTTCAGGACTAGATGTAATGGGGGAAGAAGAGTGTAGCCTAAGAAATGCGTGGAGACTATACTTCGTCCCTTGGACTCCTCCCGTTGGTGAAGCAGTAAGGGACGAAGAAGCGAAAAGTACCACATGGGCCTACCAGGGCATTCCTTCCACTCTGAGATGACAGCAGTGAAGACTTTGCGCTCCAATGCATCATTCAGGAATTATATGAAGTCGTGCCAAAAGTGTTTTCCACAAAAGCCATGCACACTAGTTGACGTGTTATCAATGTTCTCATTTCAGTAGGAGATGAAAGCAGTGGTGTCTCACACAGTACGTACTCTTGTCAGCATCCTGTCGAAACACCTGGCTGCAATATAGGATCTCTGGCTCGTGTCATAGCCCAAGAGCTACCGAAATGATTTCTCGTCAGCAGAGGAGGGAATGCTAGCATAGCACTTTGTGATCCTTGAAGGGGAATGAGCTCCTACAGTAGAGGTTTCTCCTACGTACTTTTTCCATCCGAAAAGCGTAGTCCCAAGAAGGAGAGAAGCAAGAGCCTACTACCGCACTTTGACCATACAGTGTTGTCAACGTAGCAATGCGCGTGCAGCTAGCAGTCCACCTTACTCTATTCGAGTGAATTTCTCTCACACAGCACAGGAGTGAACGGTTTGAAAGCTGCCAAGTCCACGGCAATGAACATGTTCCTGAGAAGTGGCTTGAAGCGTGAACGCCGCACTAGATCAATATGTTCATATCAGTTGAATTGGAAATGAGCGGCTTGCACCATATCACATAACCTCTTCAGAGCCTATGATCCGCTTTCTTGCTCTCTTATCATTTACCTTGCTGTGTTGGAGTGCAACGATCTACAGAATGACTTTGTCGTCATCAACGGACTCAAGGAAACTACAGGACAATGAGAGCTATGAAATGCACTATCGTCTACGACACACTTTCCTCGACCTGCGGCCGTCATCCACCTTTATGCCTAGCCATAAACCTACATGTAACAGTAACCCAAACAATATTCCTAAGCCTATCATTAACCCTAACCCTAACCCTAACCCTAACCCTAACCCTATCCCTAACCCTAACCCTAACCCTAACCCTATCCCTAACCTTAACCCTAACCCTAACCCTATCCCTAACCCTAATTATAAAGCTAATCCTAACCATAACGGTAGTGCTCGCCCTAACCCTAACTCTATCTTGAAAGAGAAGTCGTCTCATATACAAGAGCTGTGGGTTGTGCCCTAACCAAAATGCTACTGAAATCAGTTTCCATCCGTAGTGAATGAACTGGAGCATAGCAGTAGCTGAACTTTGCAGGACAATGAGCTGCGAGTGTGGGGTTTTCGTCCCTCTATTTTTTCCTTCAACAAATCAGAGTCCGAAGATTTCCTGCAGGTACTGACTACTATGTCTTGTGGACAAAACTGTTTCTCGAACGTAGATATGCACATGAAGCTCACAGTCCACTGACTCTATTCGACTGAATTTCCTTCTGAGAGAACAGCCAGGAATTCATGGAAAGCTTCCAAACAACTAGGCAATCAGGATGTTTCACACAAGTGCCTTAGTAGCAAAGTTCATCTCCAGTGGGTAACACTAGGTCAATGGACTCGTTTCAGTAGAGTGCGAAATGTATGGGGTGCCGATATGACCGACCGATTTAGAACGTCATTTCCATTGGTTTTCTGTTTGATCACCTAGGCGGTAACTTTGCTAGCCAAAGAGTTCCGTAATCACATTCCCCCAAACAAATGAGAGAACCCTAGTGGGCACAGGACTATGCCAACTATGAAGCCCAGTAAGCTTGGCTACCACTGTTTTCGCCAAATTATGCATTCCGGGAGGGAAGCATATGCGGGCGTTGGAAGGCCGCTAGGCCATGCTACGTGACGTGGACTCCAAGTCTCTGAAGATCTCAGGGAATGCGAATCTCAAGTAGCCTGTGGGGCTCCCAGTGGAAGACACTACACTCGTGAAGATTTGTTTTCTCCTCAAAATCACTCGGGAATAAACCTATTTCGTCGGAAGCGGGTTTTTTTCCCAAAGCCGTCTCAGTGTTGAACGTCTTCTCAATGTTCTCCTTTCAGGACTAGATGTAATGGGGGAAGAAGAGTGTAGCCTAAGAAATGCGTGGAGACTATACTTCGTCCCTTGGACTCCTCCCGTTGGTGAAGCAGTAAGGGACGAAGAAGCGAAAAGTACCACATGGGCCTACCAGGGCATTCCTTCCACTCTGAGATGACAGCAGTGAAGACTTTGCGCTCCAATGCATCATTCAGGAATTATATGAAGTCGTGCCAAAAGTGTTTTCCACAAAAGCCATGCACACTAGTTGACGTGTTATCAATGTTCTCATTTCAGTAGGAGATGAAAGCAGTGGTGTCTCACACAGTACGTACTCTTGTCAGCATCCTGTCGAAACACCTGGCTGCAATATAGGATCTCTGGCTCGTGTCATAGCCCAAGAGCTACCGAAATGATTTCTCGTCAGCAGAGGAGGGAATGCTAGCATAGCACTTTGTGATCCTTGAAGGGGAATGAGCTCCTACAGTAGAGGTTTCTCCTACGTACTTTTTCCATCCGAAAAGCGTAGTCCCAAGAAGGAGAGAAGCAAGAGCCTACTACCGCACTTTGACCATACAGTGTTGTCAACGTAGCAATGCGCGTGCAGCTAGCAGTCCACCTTACTCTATTCGAGTGAATTTCTCTCACACAGCACAGGAGTGAACGGTTTGAAAGCTGCCAAGTCCACGGCAATGAACATGTTCCTGAGAAGTGGCTTGAAGCGTGAACGCCGCACTAGATCAATATGTTCATATCAGTTGAATTGGAAATGAGCGGCTTGCACCATATCACATAACCTCTTCAGAGCCTATGATCCGCTTTCTTGCTCTCTTATCATTTACCTTGCTGTGTTGGAGTGCAACGATCTACAGAATGACTTTGTCGTCATCAACGGACTCAAGGAAACTACAGGACAATGAGAGCTATGAAATGCACTATCGTCTACGACACACTTTCCTCGACCTGCGGCCGTCATCCACCTTTATGCCTAGCCATAAACCTACATGTAACAGTAACCCAAACAATATTCCTAAGCCTATCATTAACCCTAACCCTAACCCTAACCCTAACCCTAACCCTATCCCTAACCCTAACCCTAACCCTAACCCTATCCCTAACCTTAACCCTAACCCTAACCCTATCCCTAACCCTAATTATAAAGCTAATCCTAACCATAACGCTAGTGCTCGCCCTAACCCTAACTCTATCTTGAAAGAGAAGTCGTCTCATATACAAGAGCTGTGGGTTGTGCCCTAACCAAAATGCTACTGAAATCAGTTTCCATCCGTAGTGAATGAACTGGAGCATAGCAGTAGCTGAACTTTGCAGGACAATGAGCTGCGAGTGTGGGGTTTTCGTCCCTCTATTTTTTCCTTCAACAAATCAGAGTCCGAAGATTTCCTGCAGGTACTGACTACTATGTCTTGTGGACAAAACTGTTTCTCGAACGTAGATATGCACATGAAGCTCACAGTCCACTGACTCTATTCGACTGAATTTCCTTCTGAGAGAACAGCCAGGAATTCATGGAAAGCTTCCAAACAACTAGGCAATCAGGATGTTTCACACAAGTGCCTTAGTAGCAAAGTTCATCTCCAGTGGGTAACACTAGGTCAATGGACTCGTTTCAGTAGAGTGCGAAATGTATGGGGTGCCGATATGACCGACCGATTTAGAACGTCATTTCCATTGGTTTTCTGTTTGATCACCTAGGCGGTAACTTTGCTAGCCAAAGAGTTCCGTAATCACATTCCCCCAAACAAATGAGAGAACCCTAGTGGGCACAGGACTATGCCAACTATGAAGCCCAGTAAGCTTGGCTACCACTGTTTTCGCCAAATTATGCATTCCGGGAGGGAAGCATATGCGGGCGTTGGAAGGCCGCTAGGCCATGCTACGTGACGTGGACTCCAAGTCTCTGAAGATCTCAGGGAATGCGAATCTCAAGTAGCCTGTGGGGCTCCCAGTGGAAGACACTACACTCGTGAAGATTTGTTTTCTCCTCAAAATCACTCGGGAATAAACCTATTTCGTCGGAAGCGGGTTTTTTTCCCAAAGCCGTCTCAGTGTTGAACGTCTTCTCAATGTTCTCCTTTCAGGACTAGATGTAATGGGGGAAGAAGAGTGTAGCCTAAGAAATGCGTGGAGACTATACTTCGTCCCTTGGACTCCTCCCGTTGGTGAAGCAGTAAGGGACGAAGAAGCGAAAAGTACCACATGGGCCTACCAGGGCATTCCTTCCACTCTGAGATGACAGCAGTGAAGACTTTGCGCTCCAATGCATCATTCAGGAATTATATGAAGTCGTGCCAAAAGTGTTTTCCACAAAAGCCATGCACACTAGTTGACGTGTTATCAATGTTCTCATTTCAGTAGGAGATGAAAGCAGTGGTGTCTCACACAGTACGTACTCTTGTCAGCATCCTGTCGAAACACCTGGCTGCAATATAGGATCTCTGGCTCGTGTCATAGCCCAAGAGCTACCGAAATGATTTCTCGTCAGCAGAGGAGGGAATGCTAGCATAGCACTTTGTGATCCTTGAAGGGGAATGAGCTCCTACAGTAGAGGTTTCTCCTACGTACTTTTTCCATCCGAAAAGCGTAGTCCCAAGAAGGAGAGAAGCAAGAGCCTACTACCGCACTTTGACCATACAGTGTTGTCAACGTAGCAATGCGCGTGCAGCTAGCAGTCCACCTTACTCTATTCGAGTGAATTTCTCTCACACAGCACAGGAGTGAACGGTTTGAAAGCTGCCAAGTCCACGGCAATGAACATGTTCCTGAGAAGTGGCTTGAAGCGTGAACGCCGCACTAGATCAATATGTTCATATCAGTTGAATTGGAAATGAGCGGCTTGCACCATATCACATAACCTCTTCAGAGCCTATGATCCGCTTTCTTGCTCTCTTATCATTTACCTTGCTGTGTTGGAGTGCAACGATCTACAGAATGACTTTGTCGTCATCAACGGACTCAAGGAAACTACAGGACAATGAGAGCTATGAAATGCACTATCGTCTACGACACACTTTCCTCGACCTGCGGCCGTCATCCACCTTTATGCCTAGCCATAAACCTACATGTAACAGTAACCCAAACAATATTCCTAAGCCTATCATTAACCCTAACCCTAACCCTAACCCTAACCCTAACCCTATCCCTAACCCTAACCCTAACCCTAACCCTATCCCTAACCTTAACCCTAACCCTAACCCTATCCCTAACCCTAATTATAAAGCTAATCCTAACCATAACGCTAGTGCTCGCCCTAACCCTAACTCTATCTTGAAAGAGAAGTCGTCTCATATACAAGAGCTGTGGGTTGTGCCCTAACCAAAATGCTACTGAAATCAGTTTCCATCCGTAGTGAATGAACTGGAGCATAGCAGTAGCTGAACTTTGCAGGACAATGAGCTGCGAGTGTGGGGTTTTCGTCCCTCTATTTTTTCCTTCAACAAATCAGAGTCCGAAGATTTCCTGCAGGTACTGACTACTATGTCTTGTGGACAAAACTGTTTCTCGAACGTAGATATGCACATGAAGCTCACAGTCCACTGACTCTATTCGACTGAATTTCCTTCTGAGAGAACAGCCAGGAATTCATGGAAAGCTTCCAAACAACTAGGCAATCAGGATGTTTCACACAAGTGCCTTAGTAGCAAAGTTCATCTCCAGTGGGTAACACTAGGTCAATGGACTCGTTTCAGTAGAGTGCGAAATGTATGGGGTGCCGATATGACCGACCGATTTAGAACGTCATTTCCATTGGTTTTCTGTTTGATCACCTAGGCGGTAACTTTGCTAGCCAAAGAGTTCCGTAATCACATTCCCCCAAACAAATGAGAGAACCCTAGTGGGCACAGGACTATGCCAACTATGAAGCCCAGTAAGCTTGGCTACCACTGTTTTCGCCAAATTATGCATTCCGGGAGGGAAGCATATGCGGGCGTTGGAAGGCCGCTAGGCCATGCTACGTGACGTGGACTCCAAGTCTCTGAAGATCTCAGGGAATGCGAATCTCAAGTAGCCTGTGGGGCTCCCAGTGGAAGACACTACACTCGTGAAGATTTGTTTTCTCCTCAAAATCACTCGGGAATAAACCTATTTCGTCGGAAGCGGGTTTTTTTCCCAAAGCCGTCTCAGTGTTGAACGTCTTCTCAATGTTCTCCTTTCAGGACTAGATGTAATGGGGGAAGAAGAGTGTAGCCTAAGAAATGCGTGGAGACTATACTTCGTCCCTTGGACTCCTCCCGTTGGTGAAGCAGTAAGGGACGAAGAAGCGAAAAGTACCACATGGGCCTACCAGGGCATTCCTTCCACTCTGAGATGACAGCAGTGAAGACTTTGCGCTCCAATGCATCATTCAGGAATTATATGAAGTCGTGCCAAAAGTGTTTTCCACAAAAGCCATGCACACTAGTTGACGTGTTATCAATGTTCTCATTTCAGTAGGAGATGAAAGCAGTGGTGTCTCACACAGTACGTACTCTTGTCAGCATCCTGTCGAAACACCTGGCTGCAATATAGGATCTCTGGCTCGTGTCATAGCCCAAGAGCTACCGAAATGATTTCTCGTCAGCAGAGGAGGGAATGCTAGCATAGCACTTTGTGATCCTTGAAGGGGAATGAGCTCCTACAGTAGAGGTTTCTCCTACGTACTTTTTCCATCCGAAAAGCGTAGTCCCAAGAAGGAGAGAAGCAAGAGCCTACTACCGCACTTTGACCATACAGTGTTGTCAACGTAGCAATGCGCGTGCAGCTAGCAGTCCACCTTACTCTATTCGAGTGAATTTCTCTCACACAGCACAGGAGTGAACGGTTTGAAAGCTGCCAAGTCCACGGCAATGAACATGTTCCTGAGAAGTGGCTTGAAGCGTGAACGCCGCACTAGATCAATATGTTCATATCAGTTGAATTGGAAATGAGCGGCTTGCACCATATCACATAACCTCTTCAGAGCCTATGATCCGCTTTCTTGCTCTCTTATCATTTACCTTGCTGTGTTGGAGTGCAACGATCTACAGAATGACTTTGTCGTCATCAACGGACTCAAGGAAACTACAGGACAATGAGAGCTATGAAATGCACTATCGTCTACGACACACTTTCCTCGACCTGCGGCCGTCATCCACCTTTATGCCTAGCCATAAACCTACATGTAACAGTAACCCAAACAATATTCCTAAGCCTATCATTAACCCTAACCCTAACCCTAACCCTAACCCTAACCCTATCCCTAACCCTAACCCTAACCCTAACCCTATCCCTAACCTTAACCCTAACCCTAACCCTATCCCTAACCCTAATTATAAAGCTAATCCTAACCATAACGCTAGTGCTCGCCCTAACCCTAACTCTATCTTGAAAGAGAAGTCGTCTCATATACAAGAGCTGTGGGTTGTGCCCTAACCAAAATGCTACTGAAATCAGTTTCCATCCGTAGTGAATGAACTGGAGCATAGCAGTAGCTGAACTTTGCAGGACAATGAGCTGCGAGTGTGGGGTTTTCGTCCCTCTATTTTTTCCTTCAACAAATCAGAGTCCGAAGATTTCCTGCAGGTACTGACTACTATGTCTTGTGGACAAAACTGTTTCTCGAACGTAGATATGCACATGAAGCTCACAGTCCACTGACTCTATTCGACTGAATTTCCTTCTGAGAGAACAGCCAGGAATTCATGGAAAGCTTCCAAACAACTAGGCAATCAGGATGTTTCACACAAGTGCCTTAGTAGCAAAGTTCATCTCCAGTGGGTAACACTAGGTCAATGGACTCGTTTCAGTAGAGTGCGAAATGTATGGGGTGCCGATATGACCGACCGATTTAGAACGTCATTTCCATTGGTTTTCTGTTTGATCACCTAGGCGGTAACTTTGCTAGCCAAAGAGTTCCGTAATCACATTCCCCCAAACAAATGAGAGAACCCTAGTGGGCACAGGACTATGCCAACTATGAAGCCCAGTAAGCTTGGCTACCACTGTTTTCGCCAAATTATGCATTCCGGGAGGGAAGCATATGCGGGCGTTGGAAGGCCGCTAGGCCATGCTACGTGACGTGGACTCCAAGTCTCTGAAGATCTCAGGGAATGCGAATCTCAAGTAGCCTGTGGGGCTCCCAGTGGAAGACACTACACTCGTGAAGATTTGTTTTCTCCTCAAAATCACTCGGGAATAAACCTATTTCGTCGGAAGCGGGTTTTTTTCCCAAAGCCGTCTCAGTGTTGAACGTCTTCTCAATGTTCTCCTTTCAGGACTAGATGTAATGGGGGAAGAAGAGTGTAGCCTAAGAAATGCGTGGAGACTATACTTCGTCCCTTGGACTCCTCCCGTTGGTGAAGCAGTAAGGGACGAAGAAGCGAAAAGTACCACATGGGCCTACCAGGGCATTCCTTCCACTCTGAGATGACAGCAGTGAAGACTTTGCGCTCCAATGCATCATTCAGGAATTATATGAAGTCGTGCCAAAAGTGTTTTCCACAAAAGCCATGCACACTAGTTGACGTGTTATCAATGTTCTCATTTCAGTAGGAGATGAAAGCAGTGGTGTCTCACACAGTACGTACTCTTGTCAGCATCCTGTCGAAACACCTGGCTGCAATATAGGATCTCTGGCTCGTGTCATAGCCCAAGAGCTACCGAAATGATTTCTCGTCAGCAGAGGAGGGAATGCTAGCATAGCACTTTGTGATCCTTGAAGGGGAATGAGCTCCTACAGTAGAGGTTTCTCCTACGTACTTTTTCCATCCGAAAAGCGTAGTCCCAAGAAGGAGAGAAGCAAGAGCCTACTACCGCACTTTGACCATACAGTGTTGTCAACGTAGCAATGCGCGTGCAGCTAGCAGTCCACCTTACTCTATTCGAGTGAATTTCTCTCACACAGCACAGGAGTGAACGGTTTGAAAGCTGCCAAGTCCACGGCAATGAACATGTTCCTGAGAAGTGGCTTGAAGCGTGAACGCCGCACTAGATCAATATGTTCATATCAGTTGAATTGGAAATGAGCGGCTTGCACCATATCACATAACCTCTTCAGAGCCTATGATCCGCTTTCTTGCTCTCTTATCATTTACCTTGCTGTGTTGGAGTGCAACGATCTACAGAATGACTTTGTCGTCATCAACGGACTCAAGGAAACTACAGGACAATGAGAGCTATGAAATGCACTATCGTCTACGACACACTTTCCTCGACCTGCGGCCGTCATCCACCTTTATGCCTAGCCATAAACCTACATGTAACAGTAACCCAAACAATATTCCTAAGCCTATCATTAACCCTAACCCTAACCCTAACCCTAACCCTAACCCTATCCCTAACCCTAACCCTAACCCTAACCCTATCCCTAACCTTAACCCTAACCCTAACCCTATCCCTAACCCTAATTATAAAGCTAATCCTAACCATAACGCTAGTGCTCGCCCTAACCCTAACTCTATCTTGAAAGAGAAGTCGTCTCATATACAAGAGCTGTGGGTTGTGCCCTAACCAAAATGCTACTGAAATCAGTTTCCATCCGTAGTGAATGAACTGGAGCATAGCAGTAGCTGAACTTTGCAGGACAATGAGCTGCGAGTGTGGGGTTTTCGTCCCTCTATTTTTTCCTTCAACAAATCAGAGTCCGAAGATTTCCTGCAGGTACTGACTACTATGTCTTGTGGACAAAACTGTTTCTCGAACGTAGATATGCACATGAAGCTCACAGTCCACTGACTCTATTCGACTGAATTTCCTTCTGAGAGAACAGCCAGGAATTCATGGAAAGCTTCCAAACAACTAGGCAATCAGGATGTTTCACACAAGTGCCTTAGTAGCAAAGTTCATCTCCAGTGGGTAACACTAGGTCAATGGACTCGTTTCAGTAGAGTGCGAAATGTATGGGGTGCCGATATGACCGACCGATTTAGAACGTCATTTCCATTGGTTTTCTGTTTGATCACCTAGGCGGTAACTTTGCTAGCCAAAGAGTTCCGTAATCACATTCCCCCAAACAAATGAGAGAACCCTAGTGGGCACAGGACTATGCCAACTATGAAGCCCAGTAAGCTTGGCTACCACTGTTTTCGCCAAATTATGCATTCCGGGAGGGAAGCATATGCGGGCGTTGGAAGGCCGCTAGGCCATGCTACGTGACGTGGACTCCAAGTCTCTGAAGATCTCAGGGAATGCGAATCTCAAGTAGCCTGTGGGGCTCCCAGTGGAAGACACTACACTCGTGAAGATTTGTTTTCTCCTCAAAATCACTCGGGAATAAACCTATTTCGTCGGAAGCGGGTTTTTTTCCCAAAGCCGTCTCAGTGTTGAACGTCTTCTCAATGTTCTCCTTTCAGGACTAGATGTAATGGGGGAAGAAGAGTGTAGCCTAAGAAATGCGTGGAGACTATACTTCGTCCCTTGGACTCCTCCCGTTGGTGAAGCAGTAAGGGACGAAGAAGCGAAAAGTACCACATGGGCCTACCAGGGCATTCCTTCCACTCTGAGATGACAGCAGTGAAGACTTTGCGCTCCAATGCATCATTCAGGAATTATATGAAGTCGTGCCAAAAGTGTTTTCCACAAAAGCCATGCACACTAGTTGACGTGTTATCAATGTTCTCATTTCAGTAGGAGATGAAAGCAGTGGTGTCTCACACAGTACGTACTCTTGTCAGCATCCTGTCGAAACACCTGGCTGCAATATAGGATCTCTGGCTCGTGTCATAGCCCAAGAGCTACCGAAATGATTTCTCGTCAGCAGAGGAGGGAATGCTAGCATAGCACTTTGTGATCCTTGAAGGGGAATGAGCTCCTACAGTAGAGGTTTCTCCTACGTACTTTTTCCATCCGAAAAGCGTAGTCCCAAGAAGGAGAGAAGCAAGAGCCTACTACCGCACTTTGACCATACAGTGTTGTCAACGTAGCAATGCGCGTGCAGCTAGCAGTCCACCTTACTCTATTCGAGTGAATTTCTCTCACACAGCACAGGAGTGAACGGTTTGAAAGCTGCCAAGTCCACGGCAATGAACATGTTCCTGAGAAGTGGCTTGAAGCGTGAACGCCGCACTAGATCAATATGTTCATATCAGTTGAATTGGAAATGAGCGGCTTGCACCATATCACATAACCTCTTCAGAGCCTATGATCCGCTTTCTTGCTCTCTTATCATTTACCTTGCTGTGTTGGAGTGCAACGATCTACAGAATGACTTTGTCGTCATCAACGGACTCAAGGAAACTACAGGACAATGAGAGCTATGAAATGCACTATCGTCTACGACACACTTTCCTCGACCTGCGGCCGTCATCCACCTTTATGCCTAGCCATAAACCTACATGTAACAGTAACCCAAACAATATTCCTAAGCCTATCATTAACCCTAACCCTAACCCTAACCCTAACCCTAACCCTATCCCTAACCCTAACCCTAACCCTAACCCTATCCCTAACCTTAACCCTAACCCTAACCCTATCCCTAACCCTAATTATAAAGCTAATCCTAACCATAACGGTAGTGCTCGCCCTAACCCTAACTCTATCTTGAAAGAGAAGTCGTCTCATATACAAGAGCTGTGGGTTGTGCCCTAACCAAAATGCTACTGAAATCAGTTTCCATCCGTAGTGAATGAACTGGAGCATAGCAGTAGCTGAACTTTGCAGGACAATGAGCTGCGAGTGTGGGGTTTTCGTCCCTCTATTTTTTCCTTCAACAAATCAGAGTCCGAAGATTTCCTGCAGGTACTGACTACTATGTCTTGTGGACAAAACTGTTTCTCGAACGTAGATATGCACATGAAGCTCACAGTCCACTGACTCTATTCGACTGAATTTCCTTCTGAGAGAACAGCCAGGAATTCATGGAAAGCTTCCAAACAACTAGGCAATCAGGATGTTTCACACAAGTGCCTTAGTAGCAAAGTTCATCTCCAGTGGGTAACACTAGGTCAATGGACTCGTTTCAGTAGAGTGCGAAATGTATGGGGTGCCGATATGACCGACCGATTTAGAACGTCATTTCCATTGGTTTTCTGTTTGATCACCTAGGCGGTAACTTTGCTAGCCAAAGAGTTCCGTAATCACATTCCCCCAAACAAATGAGAGAACCCTAGTGGGCACAGGACTATGCCAACTATGAAGCCCAGTAAGCTTGGCTACCACTGTTTTCGCCAAATTATGCATTCCGGGAGGGAAGCATATGCGGGCGTTGGAAGGCCGCTAGGCCATGCTACGTGACGTGGACTCCAAGTCTCTGAAGATCTCAGGGAATGCGAATCTCAAGTAGCCTGTGGGGCTCCCAGTGGAAGACACTACACTCGTGAAGATTTGTTTTCTCCTCAAAATCACTCGGGAATAAACCTATTTCGTCGGAAGCGGGTTTTTTTCCCAAAGCCGTCTCAGTGTTGAACGTCTTCTCAATGTTCTCCTTTCAGGACTAGATGTAATGGGGGAAGAAGAGTGTAGCCTAAGAAATGCGTGGAGACTATACTTCGTCCCTTGGACTCCTCCCGTTGGTGAAGCAGTAAGGGACGAAGAAGCGAAAAGTACCACATGGGCCTACCAGGGCATTCCTTCCACTCTGAGATGACAGCAGTGAAGACTTTGCGCTCCAATGCATCATTCAGGAATTATATGAAGTCGTGCCAAAAGTGTTTTCCACAAAAGCCATGCACACTAGTTGACGTGTTATCAATGTTCTCATTTCAGTAGGAGATGAAAGCAGTGGTGTCTCACACAGTACGTACTCTTGTCAGCATCCTGTCGAAACACCTGGCTGCAATATAGGATCTCTGGCTCGTGTCATAGCCCAAGAGCTACCGAAATGATTTCTCGTCAGCAGAGGAGGGAATGCTAGCATAGCACTTTGTGATCCTTGAAGGGGAATGAGCTCCTACAGTAGAGGTTTCTCCTACGTACTTTTTCCATCCGAAAAGCGTAGTCCCAAGAAGGAGAGAAGCAAGAGCCTACTACCGCACTTTGACCATACAGTGTTGTCAACGTAGCAATGCGCGTGCAGCTAGCAGTCCACCTTACTCTATTCGAGTGAATTTCTCTCACACAGCACAGGAGTGAACGGTTTGAAAGCTGCCAAGTCCACGGCAATGAACATGTTCCTGAGAAGTGGCTTGAAGCGTGAACGCCGCACTAGATCAATATGTTCATATCAGTTGAATTGGAAATGAGCGGCTTGCACCATATCACATAACCTCTTCAGAGCCTATGATCCGCTTTCTTGCTCTCTTATCATTTACCTTGCTGTGTTGGAGTGCAACGATCTACAGAATGACTTTGTCGTCATCAACGGACTCAAGGAAACTACAGGACAATGAGAGCTATGAAATGCACTATCGTCTACGACACACTTTCCTCGACCTGCGGCCGTCATCCACCTTTATGCCTAGCCATAAACCTACATGTAACAGTAACCCAAACAATATTCCTAAGCCTATCATTAACCCTAACCCTAACCCTAACCCTAACCCTAACCCTATCCCTAACCCTAACCCTAACCCTAACCCTATCCCTAACCTTAACCCTAACCCTAACCCTATCCCTAACCCTAATTATAAAGCTAATCCTAACCATAACGCTAGTGCTCGCCCTAACCCTAACTCTATCTTGAAAGAGAAGTCGTCTCATATACAAGAGCTGTGGGTTGTGCCCTAACCAAAATGCTACTGAAATCAGTTTCCATCCGTAGTGAATGAACTGGAGCATAGCAGTAGCTGAACTTTGCAGGACAATGAGCTGCGAGTGTGGGGTTTTCGTCCCTCTATTTTTTCCTTCAACAAATCAGAGTCCGAAGATTTCCTGCAGGTACTGACTACTATGTCTTGTGGACAAAACTGTTTCTCGAACGTAGATATGCACATGAAGCTCACAGTCCACTGACTCTATTCGACTGAATTTCCTTCTGAGAGAACAGCCAGGAATTCATGGAAAGCTTCCAAACAACTAGGCAATCAGGATGTTTCACACAAGTGCCTTAGTAGCAAAGTTCATCTCCAGTGGGTAACACTAGGTCAATGGACTCGTTTCAGTAGAGTGCGAAATGTATGGGGTGCCGATATGACCGACCGATTTAGAACGTCATTTCCATTGGTTTTCTGTTTGATCACCTAGGCGGTAACTTTGCTAGCCAAAGAGTTCCGTAATCACATTCCCCCAAACAAATGAGAGAACCCTAGTGGGCACAGGACTATGCCAACTATGAAGCCCAGTAAGCTTGGCTACCACTGTTTTCGCCAAATTATGCATTCCGGGAGGGAAGCATATGCGGGCGTTGGAAGGCCGCTAGGCCATGCTACGTGACGTGGACTCCAAGTCTCTGAAGATCTCAGGGAATGCGAATCTCAAGTAGCCTGTGGGGCTCCCAGTGGAAGACACTACACTCGTGAAGATTTGTTTTCTCCTCAAAATCACTCGGGAATAAACCTATTTCGTCGGAAGCGGGTTTTTTTCCCAAAGCCGTCTCAGTGTTGAACGTCTTCTCAATGTTCTCCTTTCAGGACTAGATGTAATGGGGGAAGAAGAGTGTAGCCTAAGAAATGCGTGGAGACTATACTTCGTCCCTTGGACTCCTCCCGTTGGTGAAGCAGTAAGGGACGAAGAAGCGAAAAGTACCACATGGGCCTACCAGGGCATTCCTTCCACTCTGAGATGACAGCAGTGAAGACTTTGCGCTCCAATGCATCATTCAGGAATTATATGAAGTCGTGCCAAAAGTGTTTTCCACAAAAGCCATGCACACTAGTTGACGTGTTATCAATGTTCTCATTTCAGTAGGAGATGAAAGCAGTGGTGTCTCACACAGTACGTACTCTTGTCAGCATCCTGTCGAAACACCTGGCTGCAATATAGGATCTCTGGCTCGTGTCATAGCCCAAGAGCTACCGAAATGATTTCTCGTCAGCAGAGGAGGGAATGCTAGCATAGCACTTTGTGATCCTTGAAGGGGAATGAGCTCCTACAGTAGAGGTTTCTCCTACGTACTTTTTCCATCCGAAAAGCGTAGTCCCAAGAAGGAGAGAAGCAAGAGCCTACTACCGCACTTTGACCATACAGTGTTGTCAACGTAGCAATGCGCGTGCAGCTAGCAGTCCACCTTACTCTATTCGAGTGAATTTCTCTCACACAGCACAGGAGTGAACGGTTTGAAAGCTGCCAAGTCCACGGCAATGAACATGTTCCTGAGAAGTGGCTTGAAGCGTGAACGCCGCACTAGATCAATATGTTCATATCAGTTGAATTGGAAATGAGCGGCTTGCACCATATCACATAACCTCTTCAGAGCCTATGATCCGCTTTCTTGCTCTCTTATCATTTACCTTGCTGTGTTGGAGTGCAACGATCTACAGAATGACTTTGTCGTCATCAACGGACTCAAGGAAACTACAGGACAATGAGAGCTATGAAATGCACTATCGTCTACGACACACTTTCCTCGACCTGCGGCCGTCATCCACCTTTATGCCTAGCCATAAACCTACATGTAACAGTAACCCAAACAATATTCCTAAGCCTATCATTAACCCTAACCCTAACCCTAACCCTAACCCTAACCCTATCCCTAACCCTAACCCTAACCCTAACCCTATCCCTAACCTTAACCCTAACCCTAACCCTATCCCTAACCCTAATTATAAAGCTAATCCTAACCATAACGGTAGTGCTCGCCCTAACCCTAACTCTATCTTGAAAGAGAAGTCGTCTCATATACAAGAGCTGTGGGTTGTGCCCTAACCAAAATGCTACTGAAATCAGTTTCCATCCGTAGTGAATGAACTGGAGCATAGCAGTAGCTGAACTTTGCAGGACAATGAGCTGCGAGTGTGGGGTTTTCGTCCCTCTATTTTTTCCTTCAACAAATCAGAGTCCGAAGATTTCCTGCAGGTACTGACTACTATGTCTTGTGGACAAAACTGTTTCTCGAACGTAGATATGCACATGAAGCTCACAGTCCACTGACTCTATTCGACTGAATTTCCTTCTGAGAGAACAGCCAGGAATTCATGGAAAGCTTCCAAACAACTAGGCAATCAGGATGTTTCACACAAGTGCCTTAGTAGCAAAGTTCATCTCCAGTGGGTAACACTAGGTCAATGGACTCGTTTCAGTAGAGTGCGAAATGTATGGGGTGCCGATATGACCGACCGATTTAGAACGTCATTTCCATTGGTTTTCTGTTTGATCACCTAGGCGGTAACTTTGCTAGCCAAAGAGTTCCGTAATCACATTCCCCCAAACAAATGAGAGAACCCTAGTGGGCACAGGACTATGCCAACTATGAAGCCCAGTAAGCTTGGCTACCACTGTTTTCGCCAAATTATGCATTCCGGGAGGGAAGCATATGCGGGCGTTGGAAGGCCGCTAGGCCATGCTACGTGACGTGGACTCCAAGTCTCTGAAGATCTCAGGGAATGCGAATCTCAAGTAGCCTGTGGGGCTCCCAGTGGAAGACACTACACTCGTGAAGATTTGTTTTCTCCTCAAAATCACTCGGGAATAAACCTATTTCGTCGGAAGCGGGTTTTTTTCCCAAAGCCGTCTCAGTGTTGAACGTCTTCTCAATGTTCTCCTTTCAGGACTAGATGTAATGGGGGAAGAAGAGTGTAGCCTAAGAAATGCGTGGAGACTATACTTCGTCCCTTGGACTCCTCCCGTTGGTGAAGCAGTAAGGGACGAAGAAGCGAAAAGTACCACATGGGCCTACCAGGGCATTCCTTCCACTCTGAGATGACAGCAGTGAAGACTTTGCGCTCCAATGCATCATTCAGGAATTATATGAAGTCGTGCCAAAAGTGTTTTCCACAAAAGCCATGCACACTAGTTGACGTGTTATCAATGTTCTCATTTCAGTAGGAGATGAAAGCAGTGGTGTCTCACACAGTACGTACTCTTGTCAGCATCCTGTCGAAACACCTGGCTGCAATATAGGATCTCTGGCTCGTGTCATAGCCCAAGAGCTACCGAAATGATTTCTCGTCAGCAGAGGAGGGAATGCTAGCATAGCACTTTGTGATCCTTGAAGGGGAATGAGCTCCTACAGTAGAGGTTTCTCCTACGTACTTTTTCCATCCGAAAAGCGTAGTCCCAAGAAGGAGAGAAGCAAGAGCCTACTACCGCACTTTGACCATACAGTGTTGTCAACGTAGCAATGCGCGTGCAGCTAGCAGTCCACCTTACTCTATTCGAGTGAATTTCTCTCACACAGCACAGGAGTGAACGGTTTGAAAGCTGCCAAGTCCACGGCAATGAACATGTTCCTGAGAAGTGGCTTGAAGCGTGAACGCCGCACTAGATCAATATGTTCATATCAGTTGAATTGGAAATGATCGGCTTGCACCATATCACATAACCTCTTCAGAGCCTATGATCCGCTTTCTTGCTCTCTTATCATTTACCTTGCTGTGTTGGAGTGCAACGATCTACAGAATGACTTTGTCGTCATCAACGGACTCAAGGAAACTACAGGACAATGAGAGCTATGAAATGCACTATCGTCTACGACACACTTTCCTCGACCTGCGGCCGTCATCCACCTTTATGCCTAGCCATAAACCTACATGTAACAGTAACCCAAACAATATTCCTAAGCCTATCATTAACCCTAACCCTAACCCTAACCCTAACCCTAACCCTATCCCTAACCCTAACCCTAACCCTAACCCTATCCCTAACCTTAACCCTAACCCTAACCCTATCCCTAACCCTAATTATAAAGCTAATCCTAACCATAACGCTAGTGCTCGCCCTAACCCTAACTCTATCTTGAAAGAGAAGTCGTCTCATATACAAGAGCTGTGGGTTGTGCCCTAACCAAAATGCTACTGAAATCAGTTTCCATCCGTAGTGAATGAACTGGAGCATAGCAGTAGCTGAACTTTGCAGGACAATGAGCTGCGAGTGTGGGGTTTTCGTCCCTCTATTTTTTCCTTCAACAAATCAGAGTCCGAAGATTTCCTGCAGGTACTGACTACTATGTCTTGTGGACAAAACTGTTTCTCGAACGTAGATATGCACATGAAGCTCACAGTCCACTGACTCTATTCGACTGAATTTCCTTCTGAGAGAACAGCCAGGAATTCATGGAAAGCTTCCAAACAACTAGGCAATCAGGATGTTTCACACAAGTGCCTTAGTAGCAAAGTTCATCTCCAGTGGGTAACACTAGGTCAATGGACTCGTTTCAGTAGAGTGCGAAATGTATGGGGTGCCGATATGACCGACCGATTTAGAACGTCATTTCCATTGGTTTTCTGTTTGATCACCTAGGCGGTAACTTTGCTAGCCAAAGAGTTCCGTAATCACATTCCCCCAAACAAATGAGAGAACCCTAGTGGGCACAGGACTATGCCAACTATGAAGCCCAGTAAGCTTGGCTACCACTGTTTTCGCCAAATTATGCATTCCGGGAGGGAAGCATATGCGGGCGTTGGAAGGCCGCTAGGCCATGCTACGTGACGTGGACTCCAAGTCTCTGAAGATCTCAGGGAATGCGAATCTCAAGTAGCCTGTGGGGCTCCCAGTGGAAGACACTACACTCGTGAAGATTTGTTTTCTCCTCAAAATCACTCGGGAATAAACCTATTTCGTCGGAAGCGGGTTTTTTTCCCAAAGCCGTCTCAGTGTTGAACGTCTTCTCAATGTTCTCCTTTCAGGACTAGATGTAATGGGGGAAGAAGAGTGTAGCCTAAGAAATGCGTGGAGACTATACTTCGTCCCTTGGACTCCTCCCGTTGGTGAAGCAGTAAGGGACGAAGAAGCGAAAAGTACCACATGGGCCTACCAGGGCATTCCTTCCACTCTGAGATGACAGCAGTGAAGACTTTGCGCTCCAATGCATCATTCAGGAATTATATGAAGTCGTGCCAAAAGTGTTTTCCACAAAAGCCATGCACACTAGTTGACGTGTTATCAATGTTCTCATTTCAGTAGGAGATGAAAGCAGTGGTGTCTCACACAGTACGTACTCTTGTCAGCATCCTGTCGAAACACCTGGCTGCAATATAGGATCTCTGGCTCGTGTCATAGCCCAAGAGCTACCGAAATGATTTCTCGTCAGCAGAGGAGGGAATGCTAGCATAGCACTTTGTGATCCTTGAAGGGGAATGAGCTCCTACAGTAGAGGTTTCTCCTACGTACTTTTTCCATCCGAAAAGCGTAGTCCCAAGAAGGAGAGAAGCAAGAGCCTACTACCGCACTTTGACCATACAGTGTTGTCAACGTAGCAATGCGCGTGCAGCTAGCAGTCCACCTTACTCTATTCGAGTGAATTTCTCTCACACAGCACAGGAGTGAACGGTTTGAAAGCTGCCAAGTCCACGGCAATGAACATGTTCCTGAGAAGTGGCTTGAAGCGTGAACGCCGCACTAGATCAATATGTTCATATCAGTTGAATTGGAAATGAGCGGCTTGCACCATATCACATAACCTCTTCAGAGCCTATGATCCGCTTTCTTGCTCTCTTATCATTTACCTTGCTGTGTTGGAGTGCAACGATCTACAGAATGACTTTGTCGTCATCAACGGACTCAAGGAAACTACAGGACAATGAGAGCTATGAAATGCACTATCGTCTACGACACACTTTCCTCGACCTGCGGCCGTCATCCACCTTTATGCCTAGCCATAAACCTACATGTAACAGTAACCCAAACAATATTCCTAAGCCTATCATTAACCCTAACCCTAACCCTAACCCTAACCCTAACCCTATCCCTAACCCTAACCCTAACCCTAACCCTATCCCTAACCTTAACCCTAACCCTAACCCTATCCCTAACCCTAATTATAAAGCTAATCCTAACCATAACGCTAGTGCTCGCCCTAACCCTAACTCTATCTTGAAAGAGAAGTCGTCTCATATACAAGAGCTGTGGGTTGTGCCCTAACCAAAATGCTACTGAAATCAGTTTCCATCCGTAGTGAATGAACTGGAGCATAGCAGTAGCTGAACTTTGCAGGACAATGAGCTGCGAGTGTGGGGTTTTCGTCCCTCTATTTTTTCCTTCAACAAATCAGAGTCCGAAGATTTCCTGCAGGTACTGACTACTATGTCTTGTGGACAAAACTGTTTCTCGAACGTAGATATGCACATGAAGCTCACAGTCCACTGACTCTATTCGACTGAATTTCCTTCTGAGAGAACAGCCAGGAATTCATGGAAAGCTTCCAAACAACTAGGCAATCAGGATGTTTCACACAAGTGCCTTAGTAGCAAAGTTCATCTCCAGTGGGTAACACTAGGTCAATGGACTCGTTTCAGTAGAGTGCGAAATGTATGGGGTGCCGATATGACCGACCGATTTAGAACGTCATTTCCATTGGTTTTCTGTTTGATCACCTAGGCGGTAACTTTGCTAGCCAAAGAGTTCCGTAATCACATTCCCCCAAACAAATGAGAGAACCCTAGTGGGCACAGGACTATGCCAACTATGAAGCCCAGTAAGCTTGGCTACCACTGTTTTCGCCAAATTATGCATTCCGGGAGGGAAGCATATGCGGGCGTTGGAAGGCCGCTAGGCCATGCTACGTGACGTGGACTCCAAGTCTCTGAAGATCTCAGGGAATGCGAATCTCAAGTAGCCTGTGGGGCTCCCAGTGGAAGACACTACACTCGTGAAGATTTGTTTTCTCCTCAAAATCACTCGGGAATAAACCTATTTCGTCGGAAGCGGGTTTTTTTCCCAAAGCCGTCTCAGTGTTGAACGTCTTCTCAATGTTCTCCTTTCAGGACTAGATGTAATGGGGGAAGAAGAGTGTAGCCTAAGAAATGCGTGGAGACTATACTTCGTCCCTTGGACTCCTCCCGTTGGTGAAGCAGTAAGGGACGAAGAAGCGAAAAGTACCACATGGGCCTACCAGGGCATTCCTTCCACTCTGAGATGACAGCAGTGAAGACTTTGCGCTCCAATGCATCATTCAGGAATTATATGAAGTCGTGCCAAAAGTGTTTTCCACAAAAGCCATGCACACTAGTTGACGTGTTATCAATGTTCTCATTTCAGTAGGAGATGAAAGCAGTGGTGTCTCACACAGTACGTACTCTTGTCAGCATCCTGTCGAAACACCTGGCTGCAATATAGGATCTCTGGCTCGTGTCATAGCCCAAGAGCTACCGAAATGATTTCTCGTCAGCAGAGGAGGGAATGCTAGCATAGCACTTTGTGATCCTTGAAGGGGAATGAGCTCCTACAGTAGAGGTTTCTCCTACGTACTTTTTCCATCCGAAAAGCGTAGTCCCAAGAAGGAGAGAAGCAAGAGCCTACTACCGCACTTTGACCATACAGTGTTGTCAACGTAGCAATGCGCGTGCAGCTAGCAGTCCACCTTACTCTATTCGAGTGAATTTCTCTCACACAGCACAGGAGTGAACGGTTTGAAAGCTGCCAAGTCCACGGCAATGAACATGTTCCTGAGAAGTGGCTTGAAGCGTGAACGCCGCACTAGATCAATATGTTCATATCAGTTGAATTGGAAATGAGCGGCTTGCACCATATCACATAACCTCTTCAGAGCCTATGATCCGCTTTCTTGCTCTCTTATCATTTACCTTGCTGTGTTGGAGTGCAACGATCTACAGAATGACTTTGTCGTCATCAACGGACTCAAGGAAACTACAGGACAATGAGAGCTATGAAATGCACTATCGTCTACGACACACTTTCCTCGACCTGCGGCCGTCATCCACCTTTATGCCTAGCCATAAACCTACATGTAACAGTAACCCAAACAATATTCCTAAGCCTATCATTAACCCTAACCCTAACCCTAACCCTAACCCTAACCCTATCCCTAACCCTAACCCTAACCCTAACCCTATCCCTAACCTTAACCCTAACCCTAACCCTATCCCTAACCCTAATTATAAAGCTAATCCTAACCATAACGGTAGTGCTCGCCCTAACCCTAACTCTATCTTGAAAGAGAAGTCGTCTCATATACAAGAGCTGTGGGTTGTGCCCTAACCAAAATGCTACTGAAATCAGTTTCCATCCGTAGTGAATGAACTGGAGCATAGCAGTAGCTGAACTTTGCAGGACAATGAGCTGCGAGTGTGGGGTTTTCGTCCCTCTATTTTTTCCTTCAACAAATCAGAGTCCGAAGATTTCCTGCAGGTACTGACTACTATGTCTTGTGGACAAAACTGTTTCTCGAACGTAGATATGCACATGAAGCTCACAGTCCACTGACTCTATTCGACTGAATTTCCTTCTGAGAGAACAGCCAGGAATTCATGGAAAGCTTCCAAACAACTAGGCAATCAGGATGTTTCACACAAGTGCCTTAGTAGCAAAGTTCATCTCCAGTGGGTAACACTAGGTCAATGGACTCGTTTCAGTAGAGTGCGAAATGTATGGGGTGCCGATATGACCGACCGATTTAGAACGTCATTTCCATTGGTTTTCTGTTTGATCACCTAGGCGGTAACTTTGCTAGCCAAAGAGTTCCGTAATCACATTCCCCCAAACAAATGAGAGAACCCTAGTGGGCACAGGACTATGCCAACTATGAAGCCCAGTAAGCTTGGCTACCACTGTTTTCGCCAAATTATGCATTCCGGGAGGGAAGCATATGCGGGCGTTGGAAGGCCGCTAGGCCATGCTACGTGACGTGGACTCCAAGTCTCTGAAGATCTCAGGGAATGCGAATCTCAAGTAGCCTGTGGGGCTCCCAGTGGAAGACACTACACTCGTGAAGATTTGTTTTCTCCTCAAAATCACTCGGGAATAAACCTATTTCGTCGGAAGCGGGTTTTTTTCCCAAAGCCGTCTCAGTGTTGAACGTCTTCTCAATGTTCTCCTTTCAGGACTAGATGTAATGGGGGAAGAAGAGTGTAGCCTAAGAAATGCGTGGAGACTATACTTCGTCCCTTGGACTCCTCCCGTTGGTGAAGCAGTAAGGGACGAAGAAGCGAAAAGTACCACATGGGCCTACCAGGGCATTCCTTCCACTCTGAGATGACAGCAGTGAAGACTTTGCGCTCCAATGCATCATTCAGGAATTATATGAAGTCGTGCCAAAAGTGTTTTCCACAAAAGCCATGCACACTAGTTGACGTGTTATCAATGTTCTCATTTCAGTAGGAGATGAAAGCAGTGGTGTCTCACACAGTACGTACTCTTGTCAGCATCCTGTCGAAACACCTGGCTGCAATATAGGATCTCTGGCTCGTGTCATAGCCCAAGAGCTACCGAAATGATTTCTCGTCAGCAGAGGAGGGAATGCTAGCATAGCACTTTGTGATCCTTGAAGGGGAATGAGCTCCTACAGTAGAGGTTTCTCCTACGTACTTTTTCCATCCGAAAAGCGTAGTCCCAAGAAGGAGAGAAGCAAGAGCCTACTACCGCACTTTGACCATACAGTGTTGTCAACGTAGCAATGCGCGTGCAGCTAGCAGTCCACCTTACTCTATTCGAGTGAATTTCTCTCACACAGCACAGGAGTGAACGGTTTGAAAGCTGCCAAGTCCACGGCAATGAACATGTTCCTGAGAAGTGGCTTGAAGCGTGAACGCCGCACTAGATCAATATGTTCATATCAGTTGAATTGGAAATGAGCGGCTTGCACCATATCACATAACCTCTTCAGAGCCTATGATCCGCTTTCTTGCTCTCTTATCATTTACCTTGCTGTGTTGGAGTGCAACGATCTACAGAATGACTTTGTCGTCATCAACGGACTCAAGGAAACTACAGGACAATGAGAGCTATGAAATGCACTATCGTCTACGACACACTTTCCTCGACCTGCGGCCGTCATCCACCTTTATGCCTAGCCATAAACCTACATGTAACAGTAACCCAAACAATATTCCTAAGCCTATCATTAACCCTAACCCTAACCCTAACCCTAACCCTAACCCTATCCCTAACCCTAACCCTAACCCTAACCCTATCCCTAACCTTAACCCTAACCCTAACCCTATCCCTAACCCTAATTATAAAGCTAATCCTAACCATAACGGTAGTGCTCGCCCTAACCCTAACTCTATCTTGAAAGAGAAGTCGTCTCATATACAAGAGCTGTGGGTTGTGCCCTAACCAAAATGCTACTGAAATCAGTTTCCATCCGTAGTGAATGAACTGGAGCATAGCAGTAGCTGAACTTTGCAGGACAATGAGCTGCGAGTGTGGGGTTTTCGTCCCTCTATTTTTTCCTTCAACAAATCAGAGTCCGAAGATTTCCTGCAGGTACTGACTACTATGTCTTGTGGACAAAACTGTTTCTCGAACGTAGATATGCACATGAAGCTCACAGTCCACTGACTCTATTCGACTGAATTTCCTTCTGAGAGAACAGCCAGGAATTCATGGAAAGCTTCCAAACAACTAGGCAATCAGGATGTTTCACACAAGTGCCTTAGTAGCAAAGTTCATCTCCAGTGGGTAACACTAGGTCAATGGACTCGTTTCAGTAGAGTGCGAAATGTATGGGGTGCCGATATGACCGACCGATTTAGAACGTCATTTCCATTGGTTTTCTGTTTGATCACCTAGGCGGTAACTTTGCTAGCCAAAGAGTTCCGTAATCACATTCCCCCAAACAAATGAGAGAACCCTAGTGGGCACAGGACTATGCCAACTATGAAGCCCAGTAAGCTTGGCTACCACTGTTTTCGCCAAATTATGCATTCCGGGAGGGAAGCATATGCGGGCGTTGGAAGGCCGCTAGGCCATGCTACGTGACGTGGACTCCAAGTCTCTGAAGATCTCAGGGAATGCGAATCTCAAGTAGCCTGTGGGGCTCCCAGTGGAAGACACTACACTCGTGAAGATTTGTTTTCTCCTCAAAATCACTCGGGAATAAACCTATTTCGTCGGAAGCGGGTTTTTTTCCCAAAGCCGTCTCAGTGTTGAACGTCTTCTCAATGTTCTCCTTTCAGGACTAGATGTAATGGGGGAAGAAGAGTGTAGCCTAAGAAATGCGTGGAGACTATACTTCGTCCCTTGGACTCCTCCCGTTGGTGAAGCAGTAAGGGACGAAGAAGCGAAAAGTACCACATGGGCCTACCAGGGCATTCCTTCCACTCTGAGATGACAGCAGTGAAGACTTTGCGCTCCAATGCATCATTCAGGAATTATATGAAGTCGTGCCAAAAGTGTTTTCCACAAAAGCCATGCACACTAGTTGACGTGTTATCAATGTTCTCATTTCAGTAGGAGATGAAAGCAGTGGTGTCTCACACAGTACGTACTCTTGTCAGCATCCTGTCGAAACACCTGGCTGCAATATAGGATCTCTGGCTCATGTCATAGCCCAAGAGCTACCGAAATGATTTCTCGTCAGCAGAGGAGGGAATGCTAGCATAGCACTTTGTGATCCTTGAAGGGGAATGAGCTCCTACAGTAGAGGTTTCTCCTACGTACTTTTTCCATCCGAAAAGCGTAGTCCCAAGAAGGAGAGAAGCAAGAGCCTACTACCGCACTTTGACCATACAGTGTTGTCAACGTAGCAATGCGCGTGCAGCTAGCAGTCCACCTTACTCTATTCGAGTGAATTTCTCTCACACAGCACAGGAGTGAACGGTTTGAAAGCTGCCAAGTCCACGGCAATGAACATGTTCCTGAGAAGTGGCTTGAAGCGTGAACGCCGCACTAGATCAATATGTTCATATCAGTTGAATTGGAAATGAGCGGCTTGCACCATATCACATAACCTCTTCAGAGCCTATGATCCGCTTTCTTGCTCTCTTATCATTTACCTTGCTGTGTTGGAGTGCAACGATCTACAGAATGACTTTGTCGTCATCAACGGACTCAAGGAAACTACAGGACAATGAGAGCTATGAAATGCACTATCGTCTACGACACACTTTCCTCGACCTGCGGCCGTCATCCACCTTTATGCCTAGCCATAAACCTACATGTAACAGTAACCCAAACAATATTCCTAAGCCTATCATTAACCCTAACCCTAACCCTAACCCTAACCCTAACCCTATCCCTAACCCTAACCCTAACCCTAACCCTATCCCTAACCTTAACCCTAACCCTAACCCTATCCCTAACCCTAATTATAAAGCTAATCCTAACCATAACGGTAGTGCTCGCCCTAACCCTAACTCTATCTTGAAAGAGAAGTCGTCTCATATACAAGAGCTGTGGGTTGTGCCCTAACCAAAATGCTACTGAAATCAGTTTCCATCCGTAGTGAATGAACTGGAGCATAGCAGTAGCTGAACTTTGCAGGACAATGAGCTGCGAGTGTGGGGTTTTCGTCCCTCTATTTTTTCCTTCAACAAATCAGAGTCCGAAGATTTCCTGCAGGTACTGACTACTATGTCTTGTGGACAAAACTGTTTCTCGAACGTAGATATGCACATGAAGCTCACAGTCCACTGACTCTATTCGACTGAATTTCCTTCTGAGAGAACAGCCAGGAATTCATGGAAAGCTTCCAAACAACTAGGCAATCAGGATGTTTCACACAAGCGCCTTAGTAGCAAAGTTCATCTCCAGTGGGTAACACTAGGTCAATGGACTCGTTTCAGTAGAGTGCGAAATGTATGGGGTGCCGATATGACCGACCGATTTAGAACGTCATTTCCATTGGTTTTCTGTTTGATCACCTAGGCGGTAACTTTGCTAGCCAAAGAGTTCCGTAATCACATTCCCCCAAACAAATGAGAGAACCCTAGTGGGCACAGGACTATGCCAACTATGAAGCCCAGTAAGCTTGGCTACCACTGTTTTCGCCAAATTATGCATTCCGGGAGGGAAGCATATGCGGGCGTTGGAAGGCCGCTAGGCCATGCTACGTGACGTGGACTCCAAGTCTCTGAAGATCTCAGGGAATGCGAATCTCAAGTAGCCTGTGGGGCTCCCAGTGGAAGACACTACACTCGTGAAGATTTGTTTTCTCCTCAAAATCACTCGGGAATAAACCTATTTCGTCGGAAGCGGGTTTTTTTCCCAAAGCCGTCTCAGTGTTGAACGTCTTCTCAATGTTCTCCTTTCAGGACTAGATGTAATGGGGGAAGAAGAGTGTAGCCTAAGAAATGCGTGGAGACTATACTTCGTCCCTTGGACTCCTCCCGTTGGTGAAGCAGTAAGGGACGAAGAAGCGAAAAGTACCACATGGGCCTACCAGGGCATTCCTTCCACTCTGAGATGACAGCAGTGAAGACTTTGCGCTCCAATGCATCATTCAGGAATTATATGAAGTCGTGCCAAAAGTGTTTTCCACAAAAGCCATGCACACTAGTTGACGTGTTATCAATGTTCTCATTTCAGTAGGAGATGAAAGCAGTGGTGTCTCACACAGTACGTACTCTTGTCAGCATCCTGTCGAAACACCTGGCTGCAATATAGGATCTCTGGCTCGTGTCATAGCCCAAGAGCTACCGAAATGATTTCTCGTCAGCAGAGGAGGGAATGCTAGCATAGCACTTTGTGATCCTTGAAGGGGAATGAGCTCCTACAGTAGAGGTTTCTCCTACGTACTTTTTCCATCCGAAAAGCGTAGTCCCAAGAAGGAGAGAAGCAAGAGCCTACTACCGCACTTTGACCATACAGTGTTGTCAACGTAGCAATGCGCGTGCAGCTAGCAGTCCACCTTACTCTATTCGAGTGAATTTCTCTCACACAGCACAGGAGTGAACGGTTTGAAAGCTGCCAAGTCCACGGCAATGAACATGTTCCTGAGAAGTGGCTTGAAGCGTGAACGCCGCACTAGATCAATATGTTCATATCAGTTGAATTGGAAATGAGCGGCTTGCACCATATCACATAACCTCTTCAGAGCCTATGATCCGCTTTCTTGCTCTCTTATCATTTACCTTGCTGTGTTGGAGTGCAACGATCTACAGAATGACTTTGTCGTCATCAACGGACTCAAGGAAACTACAGGACAATGAGAGCTATGAAATGCACTATCGTCTACGACACACTTTCCTCGACCTGCGGCCGTCATCCACCTTTATGCCTAGCCATAAACCTACATGTAACAGTAACCCAAACAATATTCCTAAGCCTATCATTAACCCTAACCCTAACCCTAACCCTAACCCTAACCCTATCCCTAACCCTAACCCTAACCCTAACCCTATCCCTAACCTTAACCCTAACCCTAACCCTATCCCTAACCCTAATTATAAAGCTAATCCTAACCATAACGGTAGTGCTCGCCCTAACCCTAACTCTATCTTGAAAGAGAAGTCGTCTCATATACAAGAGCTGTGGGTTGTGCCCTAACCAAAATGCTACTGAAATCAGTTTCCATCCGTAGTGAATGAACTGGAGCATAGCAGTAGCTGAACTTTGCAGGACAATGAGCTGCGAGTGTGGGGTTTTCGTCCCTCTATTTTTTCCTTCAACAAATCAGAGTCCGAAGATTTCCTGCAGGTACTGACTACTATGTCTTGTGGACAAAACTGTTTCTCGAACGTAGATATTCACATGAAGCTCACAGTCCACTGACTCTATTCGACTGAATTTCCTTCTGAGAGAACAGCCAGGAATTCATGGAAAGCTTCCAAACAACTAGGCAATCAGGATGTTTCACACAAGCGCCTTAGTAGCAAAGTTCATCTCCAGTGGGTAACACTAGTCAATGGACTCGTTTCAGTAGAGTGCGAAATGTATGGGGTGCCGATATGACCGACCGATTTAGAACGTCATTTCCATTGGTTTTCTGTTTGATCACCTAGGCGGTAACTTTGCTAGCCAAAGAGTTCCGTAATCACATTCCCCTAAACAAATGAGAGAACCCTAGTGGGCACAGGACTATGCCAACTATGAAGCCCAGTAAGCTTGGCTACCACTGTTTTCGCCAAATTATGCATTCCGGGAGGGAAGCATATGCGGGCGTTGGAAGGCCGCTAGGCCATGCTACGTGACGTGGACTCCAAGTCTCTGAAGATCTCAGGGAATGCGAATCTCAAGTAGCCTGTGGGGCTCCCAGTGGAAGACACTACACTCGTGAAGATTTGTTTTCTCCTCAAAATCACTCGGGAATAAACCTATTTCGTCGGAAGCGGGTTTTTTTCCCAAAGCCGTCTCAGTGTTGAACGTCTTCTCAATGTTCTCCTTTCAGGACTAGATGTAATGGGGGAAGAAGAGTGTAGCCTAAGAAATGCGTGGAGACTATACTTCGTCCCTTGGACTCCTCCCGTTGGTGAAGCAGTAAGGGACGAAGAAGCGAAAAGTACCACATGGGCCTACCAGGGCATTCCTTCCACTCTGAGATGACAGCAGTGAAGACTTTGCGCTCCAATGCATCATTCAGGAATTATATGAAGTCGTGCCAAAAGTGTTTTCCACAAAAGCCATGCACACTAGTTGACGTGTTATCAATGTTCTCATTTCAGTAGGAGATGAAAGCAGTGGTGTCTCACACAGTACGTACTCTTGTCAGCATCCTGTCGAAACACCTGGCTGCAATATAGGATCTCTGGCTCGTGTCATAGCCCAAGAGCTACCGAAATGATTTCTCGTCAGCAGAGGAGGGAATGCTAGCATAGCACTTTGTGATCCTTGAAGGGGAATGAGCTCCTACAGTAGAGGTTTCTCCTACGTACTTTTTCCATCCGAAAAGCGTAGTCCCAAGAAGGAGAGAAGCAAGAGCCTACTACCGCACTTTGACCATACAGTGTTGTCAACGTAGCAATGCGCGTGCAGCTAGCAGTCCACCTTACTCTATTCGAGTGAATTTCTCTCACACAGCACAGGAGTGAACGGTTTGAAAGCTGCCAAGTCCACGGCAATGAACATGTTCCTGAGAAGTGGCTTGAAGCGTGAACGCCGCACTAGATCAATATGTTCATATCAGTTGAATTGGAAATGAGCGGCTTGCACCATATCACATAACCTCTTCAGAGCCTATGATCCGCTTTCTTGCTCTCTTATCATTTACCTTGCTGTGTTGGAGTGCAACGATCTACAGAATGACTTTGTCGTCATCAACGGACTCAAGGAAACTACAGGACAATGAGAGCTATGAAATGCACTATCGTCTACGACACACTTTCCTCGACCTGCGGCCGTCATCCACCTTTATGCCTAGCCATAAACCTACATGTAACAGTAACCCAAACAATATTCCTAAGCCTATCATTAACCCTAACCCTAACCCTAACCCTAACCCTAACCCTATCCCTAACCCTAACCCTAACCCTAACCCTATCCCTAACCTTAACCCTAACCCTAACCCTATCCCTAACCCTAATTATAAAGCTAATCCTAACCATAACGGTAGTGCTCGCCCTAACCCTAACTCTATCTTGAAAGAGAAGTCGTCTCATATACAAGAGCTGTGGGTTGTGCCCTAACCAAAATGCTACTGAAATCAGTTTCCATCCGTAGTGAATGAACTGGAGCATAGCAGTAGCTGAACTTTGCAGGACAATGAGCTGCGAGTGTGGGGTTTTCGTCCCTCTATTTTTTCCTTCAACAAATCAGAGTCCGAAGATTTCCTGCAGGTACTGACTACTATGTCTTGTGGACAAAACTGTTTCTCGAACGTAGATATTCACATGAAGCTCACAGTCCACTGACTCTATTCGACTGAATTTCCTTCTGAGAGAACAGCCAGGAATTCATGGAAAGCTTCCAAACAACTAGGCAATCAGGATGTTTCACACAAGCGCCTTAGTAGCAAAGTTCATCTCCAGTGGGTAACACTAGTCAATGGACTCGTTTCAGTAGAGTGCGAAATGTATGGGGTGCCGATATGACCGACCGATTTAGAACGTCATTTCCATTGGTTTTCTGTTTGATCACCTAGGCGGTAACTTTGCTAGCCAAAGAGTTCCGTAATCACATTCCCCTAAACAAATGAGAGAACCCTAGTGGGCACAGGACTATGCCAACTATGAAGCCCAGTAAGCTTGGCTACCACTGTTTTCGCCAAATTATGCATTCCGGGAGGGAAGCATATGCGGGCGTTGGAAGGCCGCTAGGCCATGCTACGTGACGTGGACTCCAAGTCTCTGAAGATCTCAGGGAATGCGAATCTCAAGTAGCCTGTGGGGCTCCCAGTGGAAGACACTACACTCGTGAAGATTTGTTTTCTCCTCAAAATCACTCGGGAATAAACCTATTTCGTCGGAAGCGGGTTTTTTTCCCAAAGCCGTCTCAGTGTTGAACGTCTTCTCAATGTTCTCCTTTCAGGACTAGATGTAATGGGGGAAGAAGAGTGTAGCCTAAGAAATGCGTGGAGACTATACTTCGTCCCTTGGACTCCTCCCGTTGGTGAAGCAGTAAGGGACGAAGAAGCGAAAAGTACCACATGGGCCTACCAGGGCATTCCTTCCACTCTGAGATGACAGCAGTGAAGACTTTGCGCTCCAATGCATCATTCAGGAATTATATGAAGTCGTGCCAAAAGTGTTTTCCACAAAAGCCATGCACACTAGTTGACGTGTTATCAATGTTCTCATTTCAGTAGGAGATGAAAGCAGTGGTGTCTCACACAGTACGTACTCTTGTCAGCATCCTGTCGAAACACCTGGCTGCAATATAGGATCTCTGGCTCGTGTCATAGCCCAAGAGCTACCGAAATGATTTCTCGTCAGCAGAGGAGGGAATGCTAGCATAGCACTTTGTGATCCTTGAAGGGGAATGAGCTCCTACAGTAGAGGTTTCTCCTACGTACTTTTTCCATCCGAAAAGCGTAGTCCCAAGAAGGAGAGAAGCAAGAGCCTACTACCGCACTTTGACCATACAGTGTTGTCAACGTAGCAATGCGCGTGCAGCTAGCAGTCCACCTTACTCTATTCGAGTGAATTTCTCTCACACAGCACAGGAGTGAACGGTTTGAAAGCTGCCAAGTCCACGGCAATGAACATGTTCCTGAGAAGTGGCTTGAAGCGTGAACGCCGCACTAGATCAATATGTTCATATCAGTTGAATTGGAAATGAGCGGCTTGCACCATATCACATAACCTCTTCAGAGCCTATGATCCGCTTTCTTGCTCTCTTATCATTTACCTTGCTGTGTTGGAGTGCAACGATCTACAGAATGACTTTGTCGTCATCAACGGACTCAAGGAAACTACAGGACAATGAGAGCTATGAAATGCACTATCGTCTACGACACACTTTCCTCGACCTGCGGCCGTCATCCACCTTTATGCCTAGCCATAAACCTACATGTAACAGTAACCCAAACAATATTCCTAAGCCTATCATTAACCCTAACCCTAACCCTAACCCTAACCCTAACCCTATCCCTAACCCTAACCCTAACCCTAACCCTATCCCTAACCTTAACCCTAACCCTAACCCTATCCCTAACCCTAATTATAAAGCTAATCCTAACCATAACGGTAGTGCTCGCCCTAACCCTAACTCTATCTTGAAAGAGAAGTCGTCTCATATACAAGAGCTGTGGGTTGTGCCCTAACCAAAATGCTACTGAAATCAGTTTCCATCCGTAGTGAATGAACTGGAGCATAGCAGTAGCTGAACTTTGCAGGACAATGAGCTGCGAGTGTGGGGTTTTCGTCCCTCTATTTTTTCCTTCAACAAATCAGAGTCCGAAGATTTCCTGCAGGTACTGACTACTATGTCTTGTGGACAAAACTGTTTCTCGAACGTAGATATGCACATGAAGCTCACAGTCCACTGACTCTATTCGACTGAATTTCCTTCTGAGAGAACAGCCAGGAATTCATGGAAAGCTTCCAAACAACTAGGCAATCAGGATGTTTCACACAAGTGCCTTAGTAGCAAAGTTCATCTCCAGTGGGTAACACTAGGTCAATGGACTCGTTTCAGTAGAGTGCGAAATGTATGGGGTGCCGATATGACCGACCGATTTAGAACGTCATTTCCATTGGTTTTCTGTTTGATCACCTAGGCGGTAACTTTGCTAGCCAAAGAGTTCCGTAATCACATTCCCCCAAACAAATGAGAGAACCCTAGTGGGCACAGGACTATGCCAACTATGAAGCCCAGTAAGCTTGGCTACCACTGTTTTCGCCAAATTATGCATTCCGGGAGGGAAGCATATGCGGGCGTTGGAAGGCCGCTAGGCCATGCTACGTGACGTGGACTCCAAGTCTCTGAAGATCTCAGGGAATGCGAATCTCAAGTAGCCTGTGGGGCTCCCAGTGGAAGACACTACACTCGTGAAGATTTGTTTTCTCCTCAAAATCACTCGGGAATAAACCTATTTCGTCGGAAGCGGGTTTTTTTCCCAAAGCCGTCTCAGTGTTGAACGTCTTCTCAATGTTCTCCTTTCAGGACTAGATGTAATGGGGGAAGAAGAGTGTAGCCTAAGAAATGCGTGGAGACTATACTTCGTCCCTTGGACTCCTCCCGTTGGTGAAGCAGTAAGGGACGAAGAAGCGAAAAGTACCACATGGGCCTACCAGGGCATTCCTTCCACTCTGAGATGACAGCAGTGAAGACTTTGCGCTCCAATGCATCATTCAGGAATTATATGAAGTCGTGCCAAAAGTGTTTTCCACAAAAGCCATGCACACTAGTTGACGTGTTATCAATGTTCTCATTTCAGTAGGAGATGAAAGCAGTGGTGTCTCACACAGTACGTACTCTTGTCAGCATCCTGTCGAAACACCTGGCTGCAATATAGGATCTCTGGCTCGTGTCATAGCCCAAGAGCTACCGAAATGATTTCTCGTCAGCAGAGGAGGGAATGCTAGCATAGCACTTTGTGATCCTTGAAGGGGAATGAGCTCCTACAGTAGAGGTTTCTCCTACGTACTTTTTCCATCCGAAAAGCGTAGTCCCAAGAAGGAGAGAAGCAAGAGCCTACTACCGCACTTTGACCATACAGTGTTGTCAACGTAGCAATGCGCGTGCAGCTAGCAGTCCACCTTACTCTATTCGAGTGAATTTCTCTCACACAGCACAGGAGTGAACGGTTTGAAAGCTGCCAAGTCCACGGCAATGAACATGTTCCTGAGAAGTGGCTTGAAGCGTGAACGCCGCACTAGATCAATATGTTCATATCAGTTGAATTGGAAATGAGCGGCTTGCACCATATCACATAACCTCTTCAGAGCCTATGATCCGCTTTCTTGCTCTCTTATCATTTACCTTGCTGTGTTGGAGTGCAACGATCTACAGAATGACTTTGTCGTCATCAACGGACTCAAGGAAACTACAGGACAATGAGAGCTATGAAATGCACTATCGTCTACGACACACTTTCCTCGACCTGCGGCCGTCATCCACCTTTATGCCTAGCCATAAACCTACATGTAACAGTAACCCAAACAATATTCCTAAGCCTATCATTAACCCTAACCCTAACCCTAACCCTAACCCTAACCCTATCCCTAACCCTAACCCTAACCCTAACCCTATCCCTAACCTTAACCCTAACCCTAACCCTATCCCTAACCCTAATTATAAAGCTAATCCTAACCATAACGGTAGTGCTCGCCCTAACCCTAACTCTATCTTGAAAGAGAAGTCGTCTCATATACAAGAGCTGTGGGTTGTGCCCTAACCAAAATGCTACTGAAATCAGTTTCCATCCGTAGTGAATGAACTGGAGCATAGCAGTAGCTGAACTTTGCAGGACAATGAGCTGCGAGTGTGGGGTTTTCGTCCCTCTATTTTTTCCTTCAACAAATCAGAGTCCGAAGATTTCCTGCAGGTACTGACTACTATGTCTTGTGGACAAAACTGTTTCTCGAACGTAGATATGCACATGAAGCTCACAGTCCACTGACTCTATTCGACTGAATTTCCTTCTGAGAGAACAGCCAGGAATTCATGGAAAGCTTCCAAACAACTAGGCAATCAGGATGTTTCACACAAGTGCCTTAGTAGCAAAGTTCATCTCCAGTGGGTAACACTAGGTCAATGGACTCGTTTCAGTAGAGTGCGAAATGTATGGGGTGCCGATATGACCGACCGATTTAGAACGTCATTTCCATTGGTTTTCTGTTTGATCACCTAGGCGGTAACTTTGCTAGCCAAAGAGTTCCGTAATCACATTCCCCCAAACAAATGAGAGAACCCTAGTGGGCACAGGACTATGCCAACTATGAAGCCCAGTAAGCTTGGCTACCACTGTTTTCGCCAAATTATGCATTCCGGGAGGGAAGCATATGCGGGCGTTGGAAGGCCGCTAGGCCATGCTACGTGACGTGGACTCCAAGTCTCTGAAGATCTCAGGGAATGCGAATCTCAAGTAGCCTGTGGGGCTCCCAGTGGAAGACACTACACTCGTGAAGATTTGTTTTCTCCTCAAAATCACTCGGGAATAAACCTATTTCGTCGGAAGCGGGTTTTTTTCCCAAAGCCGTCTCAGTGTTGAAGGTCTTCTCAATGTTCTCCTTTCAGGACTAGATGTAATGGGGGAAGAAGAGTGTAGCCTAAGAAATGCGTGGAGACTATACTTCGTCCCTTGGACTCCTCCCGTTGGTGAAGCAGTAAGGGACGAAGAAGCGAAAAGTACCCCATGGACCTACCAGGGCATTCCTTCCACTCTGAGATGACAGCAGTGAAGACTTTGCGCTCCAATGCATCATTCAGGAATTATATGAAGTCGTGCCAAAAGTGTTTTCCACAAAAGCCATGCACACTAGTTGACGTGTTATCAATGTTCTCATTTCAGTAGGAGATGAAAGCAGTGGTGTCTCACACAGTACGTACTCTTGTCAGCATCCTGTCGAAACACCTGGCTGCAATATAGGATCTCTGGCTCGTGTCATAGCCCAAGAGCTACCGAAATGATTTCTCGTCAGCAGAGGAGGGAATGCTAGCATAGCACTTTGTGATCCTTGAAGGGGAATGAGCTCCTACAGTAGAGGTTTCTCCTACGTACTTTTTCCATCCGAAAAGCGTAGTCCCAAGAAGGAGAGAAGCAAGAGCCTACTACCGCACTTTGACCATACAGTGTTGTCAACGTAGCAATGCGCGTGCAGCTAGCAGTCCACCTTACTCTATTCGAGTGAATTTCTCTCACACAGCACAGGAGTGAACGGTTTGAAAGCTGCCAAGTCCACGGCAATGAACATGTTCCTGAGAAGTGGCTTGAAGCGTGAACGCCGCACTAGATCAATATGTTCATATCAGTTGAATTGGAAATGAGCGGCTTGCACCATATCACATAACCTCTTCAGAGCCTATGATCCGCTTTCTTGCTCTCTTATCATTTACCTTGCTGTGTTGGAGTGCAACGATCTACAGAATGACTTTGTCGTCATCAACGGACTCAAGGAAACTACAGGACAATGAGAGCTATGAAATGCACTATCGTCTACGACACACTTTCCTCGACCTGCGGCCGTCATCCACCTTTATGCCTAGCCATAAACCTACATGTAACAGTAACCCAAACAATATTCCTAAGCCTATCATTAACCCTAACCCTAACCCTAACCCTAACCCTAACCCTATCCCTAACCCTAACCCTAACCCTAACCCTATCCCTAACCTTAACCCTAACCCTAACCCTATCCCTAACCCTAATTATAAAGCTAATCCTAACCATAACGGTAGTGCTCGCCCTAACCCTAACTCTATCTTGAAAGAGAAGTCGTCTCATATACAAGAGCTGTGGGTTGTGCCCTAACCAAAATGCTACTGAAATCAGTTTCCATCCGTAGTGAATGAACTGGAGCATAGCAGTAGCTGAACTTTGCAGGACAATGAGCTGCGAGTGTGGGGTTTTCGTCCCTCTATTTTTTCCTTCAACAAATCAGAGTCCGAAGATTTCCTGCAGGTACTGACTACTATGTCTTGTGGACAAAACTGTTTCTCGAACGTAGATATGCACATGAAGCTCACAGTCCACTGACTCTATTCGACTGAATTTCCTTCTGAGAGAACAGCCAGGAATTCATGGAAAGCTTCCAAACAACTAGGCAATCAGGATGTTTCACACAAGTGCCTTAGTAGCAAAGTTCATCTCCAGTGGGTAACACTAGGTCAATGGACTCGTTTCAGTAGAGTGCGAAATGTATGGGGTGCCGATATGACCGACCGATTTAGAACGTCATTTCCATTGGTTTTCTGTTTGATCACCTAGGCGGTAACTTTGCTAGCCAAAGAGTTCCGTAATCACGTTCCCCCAAACAAATGAGAGAACCCTAGTGGGCACAGGACTATGCCAACTATGAAGCCCAGTAAGCTTGGCTACCACTGTTTTCGCCAAATTATGCATTCCGGGGGGGAAGCATATGCGGGCGTTGGAAGGCCGCTAGGCCATGCTACGTGACGTGGACTCCAAGTCTCTGAAGATCTCAGGGAATGCGAATCTCAAGTAGCCTGTGGGGCTCCCAGTGGAAGACACTACACTCGTGAAGATTTGTTTTCTCCTCAAAATCACTCGGGAATAAACCTATTTCGTCGGAAGCGGGTTTTTTTCCCAAAGCCGTCTCAGTGTTGAAGGTCTTCTCAATGTTCTCCTTTCAGGACTAGATGTAATGGGGGAAGAAGAGTGTAGCCTAAGAAATGCGTGGAGACTATACTTCGTCCCTTGGACTCCTCCCGTTGGTGAAGCAGTAAGGGACGAAGAAGCGAAAAGTACCACATGGGCCTACCAGGGCATTCCTTCCACTCTGAGATGACAGCAGTGAAGACTTTGCGCTCCAATGCATCATTCAGGAATTATATGAAGTCGTGCCAAAAGTGTTTTCCACAAAAGCCATGCACACTAGTTGACGTGTTATCAATGTTCTCATTTCAGTAGGAGATGAAAGCAGTGGTGTCTCACACAGTACGTACTCTTGTCAGCATCCTGTCGAAACACCTGGCTGCAATATAGGATCTCTGGCTCGTGTCATAGCCCAAGAGCTACCGAAATGATTTCTCGTCAGCAGAGGAGGGAATGCTAGCATAGCACTTTGTGATCCTTGAAGGGGAATGAGCTCCTACAGTAGAGGTTTCTCCTACGTACTTTTTCCATCCGAAAAGCGTAGTCCCAAGAAGGAGAGAAGCAAGAGCCTACTACCGCACTTTGACCATACAGTGTTGTCAACGTAGCAATGCGCGTGCAGCTAGCAGTCCACCTTACTCTATTCGAGTGAATTTCTCTCACACAGCACAGGAGTGAACGGTTTGAAAGCTGCCAAGTCCACGGCAATGAACATGTTCCTGAGAAGTGGCTTGAAGCGTGAACGCCGCACTAGATCAATATGTTCATATCAGTTGAATTGGAAATGAGCGGCTTGCACCATATCACATAACCTCTTCAGAGCCTATGATCCGCTTTCTTGCTCTCTTATCATTTACCTTGCTGTGTTGGAGTGCAACGATCTACAGAATGACTTTGTCGTCATCAACGGACTCAAGGAAACTACAGGACAATGAGAGCTATGAAATGCACTATCGTCTACGACACACTTTCCTCGACCTGCGGCCGTCATCCACCTTTATGCCTAGCCATAAACCTACATGTAACAGTAACCCAAACAATATTCCTAAGCCTATCATTAACCCTAACCCTAACCCTAACCCTAACCCTAACCCTATCCCTAACCCTAACCCTAACCCTAACCCTATCCCTAACCTTAACCCTAACCCTAACCCTATCCCTAACCCTAATTATAAAGCTAATCCTAACCATAACGGTAGTGCTCGCCCTAACCCTAACTCTATCTTGAAAGAGAAGTCGTCTCATATACAAGAGCTGTGGGTTGTGCCCTAACCAAAATGCTACTGAAATCAGTTTCCATCCGTAGTGAATGAACTGGAGCATAGCAGTAGCTGAACTTTGCAGGACAATGAGCTGCGAGTGTGGGGTTTTCGTCCCTCTATTTTTTCCTTCAACAAATCAGAGTCCGAAGATTTCCTGCAGGTACTGACTACTATGTCTTGTGGACAAAACTGTTTCTCGAACGTAGATATGCACATGAAGCTCACAGTCCACTGACTCTATTCGACTGAATTTCCTTCTGAGAGAACAGCCAGGAATTCATGGAAAGCTTCCAAACAACTAGGCAATCAGGATGTTTCACACAAGTGCCTTAGTAGCAAAGTTCATCTCCAGTGGGTAACACTAGGTCAATGGACTCGTTTCAGTAGAGTGCGAAATGTATGGGGTGCCGATATGACCGACCGATTTAGAACGTCATTTCCATTGGTTTTCTGTTTGATCACCTAGGCGGTAACTTTGCTAGCCAAAGAGTTCCGTAATCACATTCCCCCAAACAAATGAGAGAACCCTAGTGGGCACAGGACTATGCCAACTATGAAGCCCAGTAAGCTTGGCTACCACTGTTTTCGCCAAATTATGCATTCCGGGAGGGAAGCATATGCGGGCGTTGGAAGGCCGCTAGGCCATGCTACGTGACGTGGACTCCAAGTCTCTGAAGATCTCAGGGAATGCGAATCTCAAGTAGCCTGTGGGGCTCCCAGTGGAAGACACTACACTCGTGAAGATTTGTTTTCTCCTCAAAATCACTCGGGAATAAACCTATTTCGTCGGAAGCGGGTTTTTTTCCCAAAGCCGTCTCAGTGTTGAACGTCTTCTCAATGTTCTCCTTTCAGGACTAGATGTAATGGGGGAAGAAGAGTGTAGCCTAAGAAATGCGTGGAGACTATACTTCGTCCCTTGGACTCCTCCCGTTGGTGAAGCAGTAAGGGACGAAGAAGCGAAAAGTACCACATGGGCCTACCAGGGCATTCCTTCCACTCTGAGATGACAGCAGTGAAGACTTTGCGCTCCAATGCATCATTCAGGAATTATATGAAGTCGTGCCAAAAGTGTTTTCCACAAAAGCCATGCACACTAGTTGACGTGTTATCAATGTTCTCATTTCAGTAGGAGATGAAAGCAGTGGTGTCTCACACAGTACGTACTCTTGTCAGCATCCTGTCGAAACACCTGGCTGCAATATAGGATCTCTGGCTCGTGTCATAGCCCAAGAGCTACCGAAATGATTTCTCGTCAGCAGAGGAGGGAATGCTAGCATAGCACTTTGTGATCCTTGAAGGGGAATGAGCTCCTACAGTAGAGGTTTCTCCTACGTACTTTTTCCATCCGAAAAGCGTAGTCCCAAGAAGGAGAGAAGCAAGAGCCTACTACCGCACTTTGACCATACAGTGTTGTCAACGTAGCAATGCGCGTGCAGCTAGCAGTCCACCTTACTCTATTCGAGTGAATTTCTCTCACACAGCACAGGAGTGAACGGTTTGAAAGCTGCCAAGTCCACGGCAATGAACATGTTCCTGAGAAGTGGCTTGAAGCGTGAACGCCGCACTAGATCAATATGTTCATATCAGTTGAATTGGAAATGAGCGGCTTGCACCATATCACATAACCTCTTCAGAGCCTATGATCCGCTTTCTTGCTCTCTTATCATTTACCTTGCTGTGTTGGAGTGCAACGATCTACAGAATGACTTTGTCGTCATCAACGGACTCAAGGAAACTACAGGACAATGAGAGCTATGAAATGCACTATCGTCTACGACACACTTTCCTCGACCTGCGGCCGTCATCCACCTTTATGCCTAGCCATAAACCTACATGTAACAGTAACCCAAACAATATTCCTAAGCCTATCATTAACCCTAACCCTAACCCTAACCCTAACCCTAACCCTATCCCTAACCCTAACCCTAACCCTAACCCTATCCCTAACCTTAACCCTAACCCTAACCCTATCCCTAACCCTAATTATAAAGCTAATCCTAACCATAACGGTAGTGCTCGCCCTAACCCTAACTCTATCTTGAAAGAGAAGTCGTCTCATATACAAGAGCTGTGGGTTGTGCCCTAACCAAAATGCTACTGAAATCAGTTTCCATCCGTAGTGAATGAACTGGAGCATAGCAGTAGCTGAACTTTGCAGGACAATGAGCTGCGAGTGTGGGGTTTTCGACCCTATATTTTTTCCTTCAACAAATCAGAGTCCGAAGATTTCCTGCAGGTACTGACTACTATGTCTTGTGGACAAAACTGTTTCTCGAACGTAGATATGCACATGAAGCTCACAGTCCACTGACTCTATTCGACTGAATTTCCTTCTGAGAGAACAGCCAGGAATTCATGGAAAGCTTCCAAACAACTAGGCAATCAGGATGTTTCACACAAGTGCCTTAGTAGCAAAGTTCATCTCCAGTGGGTAACACTAGGTCAATGGACTCGTTTCAGTAGAGTGCGAAATGTATGGGGTGCCGATATGACCGACCGATTTAGAACGTCATTTCCATTGGTTTTCTGTTTGATCACCTAGGCGGTAACTTTGCTAGCCAAAGAGTTCCGTAATCACGTTCCCCCAAACAAATGAGAGAACCCTAGTGGGCACAGGACTATGCCAACTATGAAGCCCAGTAAGCTTGGCTACCACTGTTTTCGCCAAATTATGCATTCCGGGGGGGAAGCATATGCGGGCGTTGGAAGGCCGCTAGGCCATGCTACGTGACGTGGACTCCAAGTCTCTGAAGATCTCAGGGAATGCGAATCTCAAGTAGCCTGTGGGGCTCCCAGTGGAAGACACTACACTCGTGAAGATTTGTTTTCTCCTCAAAATCACTCGGGAATAAACCTATTTCGTCGGAAGCGGGTTTTTTTCCCAAAGCCGTCTCAGTGTTGAAGGTCTTCTCAATGTTCTCCTTTCAGGACTAGATGTAATGGGGGAAGAAGAGTGTAGCCTAAGAAATGCGTGGAGACTATACTTCGTCCCTTGGACTCCTCCCGTTGGTGAAGCAGTAAGGGACGAAGAAGCGAAAAGTACCACATGGGCCTACCAGGGCATTCCTTCCACTCTGAGATGACAGCAGTGAAGACTTTGCGCTCCAATGCATCATTCAGGAATTATATGAAGTCGTGCCAAAAGTGTTTTCCACAAAAGCCATGCACACTAGTTGACGTGTTATCAATGTTCTCATTTCAGTAGGAGATGAAAGCAGTGGTGTCTCACACAGTACGTACTCTTGTCAGCATCCTGTCGAAACACCTGGCTGCAATATAGGATCTCTGGCTCGTGTCATAGCCCAAGAGCTACCGAAATGATTTCTCGTCAGCAGAGGAGGGAATGCTAGCATAGCACTTTGTGATCCTTGAAGGGGAATGAGCTCCTACAGTAGAGGTTTCTCCTACGTACTTTTTCCATCCGAAAAGCGTAGTCCCAAGAAGGAGAGAAGCAAGAGCCTACTACCGCACTTTGACCATACAGTGTTGTCAACGTAGCAATGCGCGTGCAGCTAGCAGTCCACCTTACTCTATTCGAGTGAATTTCTCTCACACAGCACAGGAGTGAACGGTTTGAAAGCTGCCAAGTCCACGGCAATGAACATGTTCCTGAGAAGTGGCTTGAAGCGTGAACGCCGCACTAGATCAATATGTTCATATCAGTTGAATTGGAAATGAGCGGCTTGCACCATATCACATAACCTCTTCAGAGCCTATGATCCGCTTTCTTGCTCTCTTATCATTTACCTTGCTGTGTTGGAGTGCAACGATCTACAGAATGACTTTGTCGTCATCAACGGACTCAAGGAAACTACAGGACAATGAGAGCTATGAAATGCACTATCGTCTACGACACACTTTCCTCGACCTGCGGCCGTCATCCACCTTTATGCCTAGCCATAAACCTACATGTAACAGTAACCCAAACAATATTCCTAAGCCTATCATTAACCCTAACCCTAACCCTAACCCTAACCCTAACCCTATCCCTAACCCTAACCCTAACCCTAACCCTATCCCTAACCTTAACCCTAACCCTAACCCTATCCCTAACCCTAATTATAAAGCTAATCCTAACCATAACGGTAGTGCTCGCCCTAACCCTAACTCTATCTTGAAAGAGAAGTCGTCTCATATACAAGAGCTGTGGGTTGTGCCCTAACCAAAATGCTACTGAAATCAGTTTCCATCCGTAGTGAATGAACTGGAGCATAGCAGTAGCTGAACTTTGCAGGACAATGAGCTGCGAGTGTGGGGTTTTCGTCCCTCTATTTTTTCCTTCAACAAATCAGAGTCCGAAGATTTCCTGCAGGTACTGACTACTATGTCTTGTGGACAAAACTGTTTCTCGAACGTAGATATGCACATGAAGCTCACAGTCCACTGACTCTATTCGACTGAATTTCCTTCTGAGAGAACAGCCAGGAATTCATGGAAAGCTTCCAAACAACTAGGCAATCAGGATGTTTCACACAAGTGCCTTAGTAGCAAAGTTCATCTCCAGTGGGTAACACTAGGTCAATGGACTCGTTTCAGTAGAGTGCGAAATGTATGGGGTGCCGATATGACCGACCGATTTAGAACGTCATTTCCATTGGTTTTCTGTTTGATCACCTAGGCGGTAACTTTGCTAGCCAAAGAGTTCCGTAATCACATTCCCCCAAACAAATGAGAGAACCCTAGTGGGCACAGGACTATGCCAACTATGAAGCCCAGTAAGCTTGGCTACCACTGTTTTCGCCAAATTATGCATTCCGGGAGGGAAGCATATGCGGGCGTTGGAAGGCCGCTAGGCCATGCTACGTGACGTGGACTCCAAGTCTCTGAAGATCTCAGGGAATGCGAATCTCAAGTAGCCTGTGGGGCTCCCAGTGGAAGACACTACACTCGTGAAGATTTGTTTTCTCCTCAAAATCACTCGGGAATAAACCTATTTCGTCGGAAGCGGGTTTTTTTCCCAAAGCCGTCTCAGTGTTGAACGTCTTCTCAATGTTCTCCTTTCAGGACTAGATGTAATGGGGGAAGAAGAGTGTAGCCTAAGAAATGCGTGGAGACTATACTTCGTCCCTTGGACTCCTCCCGTTGGTGAAGCAGTAAGGGACGAAGAAGCGAAAAGTACCACATGGGCCTACCAGGGCATTCCTTCCACTCTGAGATGACAGCAGTGAAGACTTTGCGCTCCAATGCATCATTCAGGAATTATATGAAGTCGTGCCAAAAGTGTTTTCCACAAAAGCCATGCACACTAGTTGACGTGTTATCAATGTTCTCATTTCAGTAGGAGATGAAAGCAGTGGTGTCTCACACAGTACGTACTCTTGTCAGCATCCTGTCGAAACACCTGGCTGCAATATAGGATCTCTGGCTCGTGTCATAGCCCAAGAGCTACCGAAATGATTTCTCGTCAGCAGAGGAGGGAATGCTAGCATAGCACTTTGTGATCCTTGAAGGGGAATGAGCTCCTACAGTAGAGGTTTCTCCTACGTACTTTTTCCATCCGAAAAGCGTAGTCCCAAGAAGGAGAGAAGCAAGAGCCTACTACCGCACTTTGACCATACAGTGTTGTCAACGTAGCAATGCGCGTGCAGCTAGCAGTCCACCTTACTCTATTCGAGTGAATTTCTCTCACACAGCACAGGAGTGAACGGTTTGAAAGCTGCCAAGTCCACGGCAATGAACATGTTCCTGAGAAGTGGCTTGAAGCGTGAACGCCGCACTAGATCAATATGTTCATATCAGTTGAATTGGAAATGAGCGGCTTGCACCATATCACATAACCTCTTCAGAGCCTATGATCCGCTTTCTTGCTCTCTTATCATTTACCTTGCTGTGTTGGAGTGCAACGATCTACAGAATGACTTTGTCGTCATCAACGGACTCAAGGAAACTACAGGACAATGAGAGCTATGAAATGCACTATCGTCTACGACACACTTTCCTCGACCTGCGGCCGTCATCCACCTTTATGCCTAGCCATAAACCTACATGTAACAGTAACCCAAACAATATTCCTAAGCCTATCATTAACCCTAACCCTAACCCTAACCCTAACCCTAACCCTATCCCTAACCCTAACCCTAACCCTAACCCTATCCCTAACCTTAACCCTAACCCTAACCCTATCCCTAACCCTAATTATAAAGCTAATCCTAACCATAACGGTAGTGCTCGCCCTAACCCTAACTCTATCTTGAAAGAGAAGTCGTCTCATATACAAGAGCTGTGGGTTGTGCCCTAACCAAAATGCTACTGAAATCAGTTTCCATCCGTAGTGAATGAACTGGAGCATAGCAGTAGCTGAACTTTGCAGGACAATGAGCTGCGAGTGTGGGGTTTTCGTCCCTCTATTTTTTCCTTCAACAAATCAGAGTCCGAAGATTTCCTGCAGGTACTGACTACTATGTCTTGTGGACAAAACTGTTTCTCGAACGTAGATATGCACATGAAGCTCACAGTCCACTGACTCTATTCGACTGAATTTCCTTCTGAGAGAACAGCCAGGAATTCATGGAAAGCTTCCAAACAACTAGGCAATCAGGATGTTTCACACAAGTGCCTTAGTAGCAAAGTTCATCTCCAGTGGGTAACACTAGGTCAATGGACTCGTTTCAGTAGAGTGCGAAATGTATGGGGTGCCGATATGACCGACCGATTTAGAACGTCATTTCCATTGGTTTTCTGTTTGATCACCTAGGCGGTAACTTTGCTAGCCAAAGAGTTCCGTAATCACGTTCCCCCAAACAAATGAGAGAACCCTAGTGGGCACAGGACTATGCCAACTATGAAGCCCAGTAAGCTTGGCTACCACTGTTTTCGCCAAATTATGCATTCCGGGAGGGAAGCATATGCGGGCGTTGGAAGGCCGCTAGGCCATGCTACGTGACGTGGACTCCAAGTCTCTGAAGATCTCAGGGAATGCGAATCTCAAGTAGCCTGTGGGGCTCCCAGTGGAAGACACTACACTCGTGAAGATTTGTTTTCTCCTCAAAATCACTCGGGAATAAACCTATTTCGTCGGAAGCGGGTTTTTTTCCCAAAGCCGTCTCAGTGTTGAACGTCTTCTCAATGTTCTCCTTTCAGGACTAGATGTAATGGGGGAAGAAGAGTGTAGCCTAAGAAATGCGTGGAGACTATACTTCGTCCCTTGGACTCCTCCCGTTGGTGAAGCAGTAAGGGACGAAGAAGCGAAAAGTACCACATGGGCCTACCAGGGCATTCCTTCCACTCTGAGATGACAGCAGTGAAGACTTTGCGCTCCCCTGCATCATTCAGGAATTATATGAAGTCGTGCCAAAAGTGTTTTCCACAAAAGCCATGCACACTAGTTGACGTGTTATCAATGTTCTCATTTCAGTAGGAGATGAAAGCAGTGGTGTCTCACACAGTACGTACTCTTGTCAGCATCCTGTCGAAACACCTGGCTGCAATATAGGATCTCTGGCTCGTGTCATAGCCCAAGAGCTACCGAAATGATTTCTCGTCAGCAGAGGAGGGAATGCTAGCATAGCACTTTGTGACCCTTGAAGGGGAATGAGCTCCTACAGTAGAGGTTTCTCCTACGTACTTTTTCCATCCGAAAAGCGTAGTCCCAAGAAGGAGAGAAGCAAGAGCCTACTACCGCACTTTGACCATACAGTGTTGTCAACGTAGCAATGCGCGTGCAGCTAGCAGTCCACCTTACTCTATTCGAGTGAATTTCTCTCACACAGCACAGGAGTGAACGGTTTGAAAGCTGCCAAGTCCACGGCAATGATCATGTTCCTGAGAAGTGGCTTGAAGCGTGAACGCCGCACTAGATCAATATGTTCATATCAGTTGAATTGGAAATGAGCGGCTTGCACCATATCACATAACCTCTTCAGAGCTTATGATCCGCTTTCTTGCTCTCTTATCATTTACCTTGCTGTGTTGGAGTGCAACGATCTACAGAATGACTTTGTCGTCATCAACGGACTCAAGGAAACTACAGGACAATGAGAGCTATGAAATGCACTATCGTCTACGACACACTTTCCTCGACCTGCGGCCGTCATCCACCTTTATGCCTAGCCATAAACCTACATGTAACAGTAACCCAAACAATATTCCTAAGCCTATCATTAACCCTAACCCTAACCCTAACCCTAACCCTAACCCTATCCCTAACCCTAACCCTAACCCTAACCCTATCCCTAACCTTAACCCTAACCCTAACCCTATCCCTAACCCTAATTATAAAGCTAATCCTAACCATAACGGTAGTGCTCGCCCTAACCCTAACTCTATCTTGAAAGAGAAGTCGTCTCATATACAAGAGCTGTGGGTTGTGCCCTAACCAAAATGCTACTGAAATCAGTTTCCATCCGTAGTGAATGAACTGGAGCATAGCAGTAGCTGAACTTTGCAGGACAATGAGCTGCGAGTGTGGGGTTTTCGTCCCTCTATTTTTTCCTTCAACAAATCAGAGTCCGAAGATTTCCTGCAGGTACTGACTACTATGTCTTGTGGACAAAACTGTTTCTCGAACGTAGATATGCACATGAAGCTCACAGTCCACTGACTCTATTCGACTGAATTTCCTTCTGAGAGAACAGCCAGGAATTCATGGAAAGCTTCCAAACAACTAGGCAATCAGGATGTTTCACACAAGCGCCTTAGTAGCAAAGTTCATCTCCAGTGGGTAACACTAGGTCAATGGACTCGTTTCAGTAGAGTGCGAAATGTATGGGGTGCCGATATGACCGACCGATTTAGAACGTCATTTCCATTGGTTTTCTGTTTGATCACCTAGGCGGTAACTTTGCTAGCCAAAGAGTTCCGTAATCACGTTCCCCCAAACAAATGAGAGAACCCTAGTGGGCACAGGACTATGCCAACTATGAAGCCCAGTAAGCTTGGCTACCACTGTTTTCGCCAAATTATGCATTCCGGGGGGGAAGCATATGCGGGCGTTGGAAGGCCGCTAGGCCATGCTACGTGACGTGGACTCCAAGTCTCTGAAGATCTCAGGGAATGCGAATCTCAAGTAGCCTGTGGGGCTCCCAGTGGAAGACACTACACTCGTGAAGATTTGTTTTCTCCTCAAAATCACTCGGGAATAAACCTATTTCGTCGGAAGCGGGTTTTTTTCCCAAAGCCGTCTCAGTGTTGAAGGTCTTCTCAATGTTCTCCTTTCAGGACTAGATGTAATGGGGGAAGAAGAGTGTAGCCTAAGAAATGCGTGGAGACTATACTTCGTCCCTTGGACTCCTCCCGTTGGTGAAGCAGTAAGGGACGAAGAAGCGAAAAGTACCACATGGGCCTACCAGGGCATTCCTTCCACTCTGAGATGACAGCAGTGAAGACTTTGCGCTCCCCTGCATCATTCAGGAATTATATGAAGTCGTGCCAAAAGTGTTTTCCACAAAAGCCATGCACACTAGTTGACGTGTTATCAATGTTCTCATTTCAGTAGGAGATGAAAGCAGTGGTGTCTCACACAGTACGTACTCTTGTCAGCATCCTGTCGAAACACCTGGCTGCAATATAGGATCTCTGGCTCGTGTCATAGCCCAAGAGCTACCGAAATGATTTCTCGTCAGCAGAGGAGGGAATGCTAGCATAGCACTTTGTGATCCTTGAAGGGGAATGAGCTCCTACAGTAGAGGTTTCTCCTACGTACTTTTTCCATCCGAAAAGCGTAGTCCCAAGAAGGAGAGAAGCAAGAGCCTACTACCGCACTTTGACCATACAGTGTTGTCAACGTAGCAATGCGCGTGCAGCTAGCAGTCCACCTTACTCTATTCGAGTGAATTTCTCTCACACAGCACAGGAGTGAACGGTTTGAAAGCTGCCAAGTCCACGGCAATGAACATGTTCCTGAGAAGTGGCTTGAAGCGTGAACGCCGCACTAGATCAATATGTTCATATCAGTTGAATTGGAAATGAGCGGCTTGCACCATATCACATAACCTCTTCAGAGCCTATGATCCGCTTTCTTGCTCTCTTATCATTTACCTTGCTGTGTTGGAGTGCAACGATCTACAGAATGACTTTGTCGTCATCAACGGACTCAAGGAAACTACAGGACAATGAGAGCTATGAAATGCACTATCGTCTACGACACACTTTCCTCGACCTGCGGCCGTCATCCACCTTTATGCCTAGCCATAAACCTACATGTAACAGTAACCCAAACAATATTCCTAAGCCTATCATTAACCCTAACCCTAACCCTAACCCTAACCCTAACCCTATCCCTAACCCTAACCCTAACCCTAACCCTATCCCTAACCTTAACCCTAACCCTAACCCTATCCCTAACCCTAATTATAAAGCTAATCCTAACCATAACGGTAGTGCTCGCCCTAACCCTAACTCTATCTTGAAAGAGAAGTCGTCTCATATACAAGAGCTGTGGGTTGTGCCCTAACCAAAATGCTACTGAAATCAGTTTCCATCCGTAGTGAATGAACTGGAGCATAGCAGTAGCTGAACTTTGCAGGACAATGAGCTGCGAGTGTGGGGTTTTCGTCCCTCTATTTTTTCCTTCAACAAATCAGAGTCCGAAGATTTCCTGCAGGTACTGACTACTATGTCTTGTGGACAAAACTGTTTCTCGAACGTAGATATGCACATGAAGCTCACAGTCCACTGACTCTATTCGACTGAATTTCCTTCTGAGAGAACAGCCAGGAATTCATGGAAAGCTTCCAAACAACTAGGCAATCAGGATGTTTCACACAAGTGCCTTAGTAGCAAAGTTCATCTCCAGTGGGTAACACTAGGTCAATGGACTCGTTTCAGTAGAGTGCGAAATGTATGGGGTGCCGATATGACCGACCGATTTAGAACGTCATTTCCATTGGTTTTCTGTTTGATCACCTAGGCGGTAACTTTGCTAGCCAAAGAGTTCCGTAATCACATTCCCCCAAACAAATGAGAGAACCCTAGTGGGCACAGGACTATGCCAACTATGAAGCCCAGTAAGCTTGGCTACCACTGTTTTCGCCAAATTATGCATTCCGGGAGGGAAGCATATGCGGGCGTTGGAAGGCCGCTAGGCCATGCTACGTGACGTGGACTCCAAGTCTCTGAAGATCTCAGGGAATGCGAATCTCAAGTAGCCTGTGGGGCTCCCAGTGGAAGACACTACACTCGTGAAGATTTGTTTTCTCCTCAAAATCACTCGGGAATAAACCTATTTCGTCGGAAGCGGGTTTTTTTCCCAAAGCCGTCTCAGTGTTGAAGGTCTTCTCAATGTTCTCCTTTCAGGACTAGATGTAATGGGGGAAGAAGAGTGTAGCCTAAGAAATGCGTGGAGACTATACTTCGTCCCTTGGACTCCTCCCGTTGGTGAAGCAGTAAGGGACGAAGAAGCGAAAAGTACCACATGGGCCTACCAGGGCATTCCTTCCACTCTGAGATGACAGCAGTGAAGCCTTTGCGCTCCCCTGCATCATTCAGGAATTATATGAAGTCGTGCCAAAAGTGTTTTCCACAAAAGCCATGCACACTAGTTGACGTGTTATCAATGTTCTCATTTCAGTAGGAGATGAAAGCAGTGGTGTCTCACACAGTACGTACTCTTGTCAGCATCCTGTCGAAACACCTGGCTGCAATATAGGATCTCTGGCTCGTGTCATAGCCCAAGAGCTACCGAAATGATTTCTCGTCAGCAGAGGAGGGAATGCTAGCATAGCACTTGTGATCCTTGAAGGGGAATGAGCTCCTACAGTAGAGGTTTCTCCTACGTACTTTTTCCATCCGAAAAGCGTAGTCCCAAGAAGGAGAGAAGCAAGAGCCTACTACCGCACTTTGACCATACAGTGTTGTCAACGTAGCAATGCGCGTGCAGCTAGCAGTCCACCTTACTCTATTCGAGTGAATTTCTCTCACACAGCACAGGAGTGAACGGTTTGAAAGCTGCCAAGTCCACGGCAATGAACATGTTCCTGAGAAGTGGCTTGAAGCGTGAACGCCGCACTAGATCAATATGTTCATATCAGTTGAATTGGAAATGAGCGGCTTGCACCATATCACATAACCTCTTCAGAGCTTATGATCCGCTTTCTTGCTCTCTTATCATTTACCTTGCTGTGTTGGAGTGCAACGATCTACAGAATGACTTTGTCGTCATCAACGGACTCAAGGAAACTACAGGACAATGAGAGCTATGAAATGCACTATCGTCTACGACACACTTTCCTCGACCTGCGGCCGTCATCCACCTTTATGCCTAGCCATAAACCTACATGTAACAGTAACCCAAACAATATTCCTAAGCCTATCATTAACCCTAACCCTAACCCTAACCCTAACCCTAACCCTAACCCTATCCCTAACCCTAACCCTAACCCTAACCCTATCCCTAACCTTAACCCTAACCCTAACCCTATCCCTAACCCTAATTATAAAGCTAATCCTAACCATAACGGTAGTGCTCGCCCTAACCCTAACTCTATCTTGAAAGAGAAGTCGTCTCATATACAAGAGCTGTGGGTTGTGCCCTAACCAAAATGCTACTGAAATCAGTTTCCATCCGTAGTGAATGAACTGGAGCATAGCAGTAGCTGAACTTTGCAGGACAATGAGCTGCGAGTGTGGGGTTTTCGCCCCTCTATTTTTTCCTTCAACAAATCAGAGTCCGAAGATTTCCTGCAGGTACTGACTACTATGTCTTGTGGACAAAACTGTTTCTCGAACGTAGATATGCACATGAACCTCACAGTCCACTGACTCTATTCGACTGAATTTCCTTCTGAGAGAACAGCCAGGAATTCATGGAAAGCTTCCAAACAACTAGGCAATCAGGATGTTTCACACAAGTGCCTTAGTAGCAAAGTTCATCTCCAGTGGGTAACACTAGGTCAATGGACTCGTTTCAGTAGAGTGCGAAATGTATGGGGTGCCGATATGACCGACCGATTTAGAACGTCATTTCCATTGGTTTTCTGTATGATCACCTAGGCGGTAACTTTGCTAGCCAAAGAGTTCCGTAATCACGTTCCCCAAACAAATGAGAGAACCCTAGTGGGCACAGGACTATGCCAACTATGAAGCCCAGTAAGCTTGGCTACCACTGTTTTCGCCAAATTATGCATTCCGGGAGGGAAGCGTATGCGGGCGTTGGAAGGCCGCTAGGCCATGCTACGTGACGTGGACTCCAAGTCTCTGAAGATCTAAGGGAATGCGAATCTCAAGTAGCCTGTGGGGCTCCCAGTGGAAGACACTACACTCGTGAAGATTTGTTTTCTCCTCAAAATCACTCGGGAATAATCCTATTTCGTCGGAAGCGGGTTTTTTTCCCAAAGCCGTCTCAGTGTTGAATGTCTTCTCATGTTCTCCTTTCAGGACTAGATGTAATGTGGGAAGAAGAGTGTAGCCTAAGAAATGCGTGGAGACTATACTTCGTCCCTTGGACTCCTCCCGTTGGTGAAGCAGTAAGGGACGAAGAAGCGAAAAGTACCACATGGGCCTACCAGGGCATTCCTTCCACTCTGAGATGACAGCAGTGAAGACTTTGCGCTCCCCTGCATCATTCAGGAATTATATGAAGTCGTGCCAAAAGTGTTTTCCACAAAATCCATGCACACTATTTGACGTGTTATCAATGTTCTCATTTCAGTAGGAGATGAAAGCAGTGGTGTCTCACACAGTACGTACTCTTGTCAGCATCCTGTCGAAACACCTGGCTGCAATATAGGATCTCTGGCTCGTGTCATAGCCCAAGAGCTACCGAAATGATTTCTCGTCAGCAGAGGAGGGAATGCTAGCATAGCACTTTGTGATCCTTGAAGGGGAATGAGCTCCTACAGTAGAGGTTTCTCCTACGTACTTTTTCCATCCGAAAAGCGTAGTCCCAAGAAGGATAGAAGCAAGAGCCTACTACCGCACTTTGACCATACAGTGTTGTCAACGTAGCAATGCGCGTGCAGCTAGCAGTCCACCTTACTCTATTCGAGTGAATTTCTCTCACACACCACAGGAGTGAACGGTTTGAAAGCTGCCAAGTCCACGGCAATGAACATGTTCCTGAGAAGTGGCTTGAAGAGTGAACGCCGCACTAGATCAATATGTTCATATCAGTTGAATTGGAAATGAGCGGCTTGCACCATATCACATAACCTCTTCAGAGCCTATGATCCGCTTTCTTGCTCTCTTATCATTTACCTTGCTGTCTTGGAGTGCAACGATCTACAGAATGACTTTGTCGTCATCAACGGACTCAAGGAAACTACAGGAAAATGAGAGCTATGAAATGCACTATCGTCTACGACACACATTCCTCGACCTGCGGCCGTCATCTACCTTTAGGCCTAGCCATAAACCTACATGTAACAGTAACCCAAACAATATTCCTAAGCCTATCATTAACCCTAACCCTAACCCTAACCCTAACCCTATCCCTAACCCTAACACTAACCCTAACCCTATCCCTAACCCTAATTATAAAGCTAATCCGAACCATAACGCTAGTGCTCGCCCTAACCCTAACTCTATCTTGAAAGAGAAGTCGTCTCATATACAAGAGCTGTGGGTTGTGCCCTAACCAAAATGCTACTGAAATCAGTTTCCATCCGTAGTGAATGAACTGGAGCATAGCAGTAGCTGAACTTTGCAGGACAATGAGCTGCGAGTGTGGGGTTTTCGCCCCTCTATTTTTTCCTTCAACAAATCAGAGTCCGAAGATTTCCTGCAGGTACTGACTACTATGTCTTGTGGACAAAACTGTTTCTCGAACGTAGATATGCACATGAAGCTCACAGTCCACTGACTCTATTCAACTGAATTTCCTTCTGAGAGAACGGCCAGGAATTCATGGAAAGCTTCCAAACAACTAGGCAATCAGGATGTTTCACACAAGTGCCTTAGTAGCAAATTTCATCTCCAGTGGGTAACACTAGGTCAATGGACTCGTTTCAGTAGAGTGCGAAATGTATGGGGTGCCGATATGACCGACCGATTTAGAACGTCATTTCCATTGGTTTTCTGTATGATCACCTAGGCGGTAACTTTGCTAGCCAAAGAGTTCCGTAATCACGTTCCCCAAACAAATGAGAGAACCCTAGTGGGCACAGGACTATGCCAACTATGAAGCCCAGTAAGCTTGGCTACCACTGTTTTCGCCAAATTATGCATTCTTGGAGGGAAGCGTATGCGGGCGTTGGAAGGCCGCTAGGCCATGCTACGTGACGTGGACTCCAAGTCTCTGAAGATCTAAGGGAATGCGAATCTCAAGTAGCCTGTGGGGCTCCCAGTGGAAGACACTACACTCGTGAAGATTTGTTTTCTCCTCAAAATCACTCGGGAATAATCCTATTTCGTCGGAAGCGGGTTTTTTTCCCAAAGCCGTCTCAGTGTTGAAGGTCTTCTCAATGTTCTCCTTTCAGGACTAGATGTAATGTGGGAAGAAGAGTGTAGCCTAAGAAATGCGTGGAGACTATACTTCGTCCCTTGGACTCCTCCCGTTGGTGAAGCAGTAAGGGACGAAAAAGCGAAAAGTACCACATGGGCCTACCAGGGCATTCCTTCCACTCTGAGATGACAGCAGTGAAGACTTTGCGCTCCCCTGCATCATTCAGGAATTATATGAAGTCGTGCCAAAAGTGTTTTCCACAAAATCCATGCACACTATTTGACGTGTTATCAATGTTCTCATTTCAGTAGGAGATGAAAGCAGTGGTGTCTCACACAGTACGTACTCTTGTCAGCATCCTGTCGAAACACCTGGCTGCAATATAGGATCTCTGGCTCGTGTCATAGCCCAAGAGCTACCGAAATGATTTCTCGTCAGCAGAGGAGGGAATGCTAGCATAGCACTTTGTGATCCTTGAAGGGGAATGAGCTCCTACAGTAGAGGTTTCTCCTACGTACTTTTTCCATCCGAAAAGCGTAGTCCCAAGAAGGAGAGAAGCAAGAGCCTACTACCGCACTTTGACCATACAGTGTTGTCAACGTAGCAATACGCGTGCAGCTAGCAGTCCACCTTACTCTATTCGAGTGAATTTCTCTCACACAGCACAGGAGTGAACGGTTTGAAAGCTGCCAAGTCCACGGCAATGAACATGTTCCTGAGAAGTGGCTTGAAGAGTGAACGCCGCACTAGATCAATATGTTCATATCAGTTGAATTGGAAATGAGCGGCTTGCACCATATCACATAACCTCTTCAGAGCCTATGATCCGCTTTCTTGCTCTCTTATCATTTACCTTGCTGTCTTGGAGTGCAACGATCTACAGAATGACTTTGTCGTCATCAACGGACTCAAGGAAACTACAGGACAATGAGAGCTATGAAATGCACTATCGTCTACGACACACATTCCTCGACCTTCGGCCGTCATCTACCTTTATGCCTAGCCATAAACCTACATGTAACAGTAACCCAAACAATATTCCTAAGCCTATCATTAACCCTAACCCTAACCCTAACCCTAACCCTAACCCTATCCCTAACCCTAACCCTAACCCTAACCCTATCCCTAACCCTAACCCTAACCCTAACCCTATCCCTAACCCTAATTATAAAGCTAATCCTAACCATAACGCTAGTGCTCGCCCTAACCCTAACTCTATCTTGAAAGAGAAGTCGTCTCATATACAAGAGCTGTGGGTTGTGCCCTAACCAAAATGCTACTGTAATCAGTTTCCATCCGTAGTGAATGAACTGGAGCATAGCAGTAGCTGAACTTTGCAGGACAATGAGCTGCGAGTGTGGGGTTTTCGCCCCTCTATTTTTTCCTTCAACAAATCAGAGTCCGAAGATTTCCTGCAGGTACTGACTACTATGTCTTGTGGACAAAACTGTTTCTCGAACGTAGATATGCACATGAAGCTCACAGTCCACTGACTCTATTCGACTGAATTTCCTTCTGAGAGAACAGCCAGGAATTCATGGAAAGCTTCCAAACAACTAGGCAATCAGGATGTTTCACACAAGTGCCTTAGTAGCAAAGTTCATCTCCAGTGGGTAACACTAGGTCAATGGACTCGTTTCAGTAGAGTGCGAAATGTATGGGGTGCCGATATGACCGACCGATTTGGAACGTCATTTCCATTGGTTTTCTGTATGATCACCTAGGCGGTAACTTTGCTAGCCAAAGAGTTCCGTAATCACGTTCCCCCAAACAAATGAGAGAACCCTAGTGGGCACAGGACTATGCCAACTATGAAGCCCAGTAAGCTTGGCTACCACTGTTTTCGCCAAATTATGCATTCCGGGAGGGAAGCATATGCGGGCGTTGGAAGGCCGCTAGGCCATGCTACGTGACGTGGACTCCAAGTCTCTGAAGATCTAAGGGAATGCGAATCAAAAGTAGCCTGTGGGGCTCCCAGTGGAAGACACTACACTCGTGAAGATTTGTTTTCTCCTCAAAATCACTCGGGAATAAACCTATTTAGTCGGAAGCGGGTTTTTTTCCCAAAGCCGTCTCAGTGTTGAAGGTCTTCTCAATGTTCTCCTTTCAGGACTAGATGTAATGGGGGAAGAAGAGTGTAGCCTAAGAAATGCGTGGAGACTATACTTCGTCCCTTGGACTCCTCCCGTTGGTGAAGCAGTAAGGGACGAAGAAGCGAAAAGTACCACATGGGCCTACCAGGGCATTCCTTCCACTCTGAGATGACAGCAGTGAAGACTTTGCGCTCCAATGCATCATTCAGGAATTATATGAAGTCGTGCCAAAAGTGTTTTCCACAAAATCCATGCACACTAGTTGACGTGTTATCAATGTTCTCATTTCAGTAGGAGATGAAAGCAGTGGTGTCTCACACAGTACCTACTCTTGTCAGCATCCTGTCGAAACACCTGGCTGCAATATAGGATCTCTGGCTCGTGTCATAGCCCAAGAGCTACCGAAATGATTTCTCGTCAGCAGAGGAGGGAATGCTAGCATAGCACTTTGTGATCCTTGAAGGGGAATGAGCTCCTACAGTAGAGGTTTCTCCTACGTACTTTTTCCATCCGAAAAGCGTAGTCCCAAGAAGGAGAGAAGCAAGAGCCTACTACCGCACTTTGACCATACAGTGTTGTCAACGTAGCAATGCGCGTGCAGCTAGCAGTCCACCTTACTCTATTCGAGTGAATTTCTCTCACACACCACAGGAGTGAACGGTTTGAAAGCTGCCAAGTCCACGGCAATGATCATGTTCCTGAGAAGTGGCTTGAAGCGTGAACGCCGCACTAGATCAATATGTTCATATCAGTTGAATTGGAAATGAGCGGCTTGCACCATATCACATAACCTCTTCAGAGCCTATGATCCGCTTTCTTGCTCTCTTATCATTTACCTTGCTGTGTTGGAGTGCAACGATCTACAGAATGACTTTCTCGTCATCAACGGACTCAAGGAAACTACAGGACAATGAGAGCTATGAAATGCACTATCGTCTACGACACACTTTCCTCGACCTGCGGCCGTCATCCACCTTTATGCCTAGCCATAAACCTACATGTAACAGTAACCCAAACAATATTCCTAAGCCTATCATTAACCCTAACCCTAACCCTAACCCTAACCCTATCCCTAACCCTAACACTAACCCTAACCCTATCCCTAACCTTAACCCTAACCCTAACCCTATCCCTAACTCTAATTATAAAGCTAATCCGAACCATAACGCTAGTGCTCGCCCTAACCCTAACTCTATCTTGAAAGAGAAGTCGTCTCATATACAAGAGCTGTGGGTTGTGCCCTAACCAAAATGCTACTGAAATCATTTTCCATCCGTAGTGAATGAACTGGAGCATAGCAGTAGCTGAACTTTGCAGGACAGTGAGCTGCGAGTGTGGGGTTTTCGCCCCTCTATTTTTTCCTTCAACAAATTAGAGTCCGAAGATTTCCTGCAGGTACTGACTACTATTTCTTGTGGACAAAACTGTTTCTCGAACGTAGATATGCACATGAAGCTCACTTTCCACTGATTCTATTCGAATGAATTTCCTTCTGAGAGAACAGCCAGGAATTCATGGAAAGCTTCCAAACAACTAGGCAATCAGGATGTTTCACACAAGTGCCTTAGTAGCAAATTTCATCTCCAGTGGGTAACACTAGGTCAATG